>NC_056749.1:419026830-419119330 GCF_019279795.1 Protopterus annectens
CTGGTACAATCAGCCTCTGTATTAAAGAGAAAGTTCCTTCCTGTATCAGGATGTACAAATTCTACACCTTCAAAAATGTATTGGCAAAAATTGCATTTCATACATTTCCTAGTTCCTCTGACTGACCTTTTTACCTTCATACCAATATTACATCTAGGGTAGCATAACTTCCTTTTAAGAGATCTATTATTTTTATAAACTAAAGAGGGCTTTTCACCTACTAAACTTGCTATCTCTCTATCGACCTGTAAGATATGCCAGTTATTCTCTAGTATTCCCCTCAATGTTCGATTGTCACTCATATAGGTGACTGCCACTGTTGCATTAGTAGGCCTCATTTGTTGTTTAGTACTACATCCCCCCCTGTTTGAATAGTATGGCTTTGCCCTGTCCTTTCTAATATGTCTAGCATAATTACATGCCTCCACAACATCCTTGCTACCATAGCCTCTGCCTTCAAAATCTCTTTTTAGTTGTTTCAATTCAGTTTCAAAATCTGTGTCTCTATCTGTAAGTCTAGAGCATCTCCTGGCTTGCCCTCTCAGTACATTGCGAAACACATGCTGGGGGTGTATACTTGTTCTATGTAATAATGTTGCCCTTTGGCAATTTTTGTGAAAATGATTAGTATGTAGAAAATTCTGATCGTCTATAGTAAGTCTAATGTCCAGAAAATCTATTACTTCTGTGGAATATTGACTTGTAAATTTCAGAAAACTACAACTGGTATTTAAGTGTTCAAGAAACAATAGTAGATCGACCTCTTCACCCTCCCATAGAATGAAGAGGTCATCCACAAAACGTCTGTACAGATGTAAAGATGTATTTGCCAAAGTATGGCCAAAAACAGTATTTGCTTCCCACTCAGCCATAACGATGTTGGCATAGCTATGGGCACAAGGTGTGCCCATAGCTACGCCAGATACCTGCAAAAAATACTCATTGTCAAAGACAAAGGCATTGCTCTCTAGCACTAATTCTAACAGATAACATATGAGATCAACATGTCTCTTATCGTACATCATGTGTTGCATCAAAAAATCTTTCACCATGGCAATCCCTTCACCATTAGGGATCATAGTAAATAATGACTTCACATCAAGTGTTGCCATTATAGTCCTGTGATGTACCCATGCCCCGTTAGTACAACCAAACAGGTCCTGTAAAAACTGTTTACTGTCATTTAATATATACTCACATTTCATTAGTGCAGGTTTTAGTTTTTTTCAATATATATGGACAATGGCTCCAACAACCAGCCATTGCCTGACTTTATTGGTCTAAACGGTGTCCTTAACAGATCTTTGTGCATTTTAATTAAACCCTGAAATGTGGGTACCAAGGGAAATTCAACCATAAAATATCTAAACATATCTCTTGTGATAAACAGTTCATTCACACATGCTACTAATGCATTAATAACTTTTTCATGAATAACAGTGATAGCCTCTTTATCTATACATTTATAAACTTCACGGTCAGGAAGCATTTCTTTCAAAGAAGAAAAGTAAAAATTCCTGTCCAACACTACAATTAGTTATTGTTTTATAAACGTATGTTGATGATTGCTTCCTGATCCTGACTTGGGAAGGGGATCAAACAGAGCTTGCTAGCTATACAGAATATCTTGACAGTACAACTGATTTTTTTAGAAATTCAAACTAACTAGTTCTTACAGTGAAATACATTTCCTAGATGTTAAACTAGAAAAATATGTAGGAAATACAATGCACGAGTATTTTTCAGGAAAGAAGTCCACACAAATCAATACACCCACAGAATAAGTATGTATGCACCACATGTCTTTATGGGGATTGTAAGGGGTCAGTTGCTTAGAGCTAGCAGACTGAATACTACTGAGGAGAAATGGAGGGAACAAATGAATGACATGATTCAAGAATTTGAAGAGAGACGTTATAATGGTACTTGTATGAAAGAAACTATGCATGAAGTAGTCAGGAATAGGAATGGACTAGCCAAGCCATTTTTTAAGGAAACTGCACCCACAGTGAAAACCCTGTAAGGCACATATGAAGTAATAAGTTGAGGTATGTTACAACACATAGTAGGAGGAGTGTGAGGAAGATTATTTCTAAGAACTGGGATATCTTAGGAGCTATGCCAGAGATTAGACAACTACTGGGCGATAAACCGAGTTTTGCATATAAAAATTGTCAGAATCTAAGGGGGAGACTATGTTACAAATATCTTAAGCTAAATAATAATTACAGAGCAGTGAGCAAGAAATATGGGACATGTCCGTATTATAACTCCAGTTGCTGTAAACATATTGCTATTGACAACACTTTTAAACACCCTAAAACTCAAACCAAATATCCTTTTACTTATTATGCCACATGCAGTATTACGAATACAGTGAATCCAGCTAGCTGCATGAAATGTCCTGCTTTTTATGTTGGCAAATGCACTCATAAGTTAAAAGATTGTATTATTGAACATAGATCTGAAATATGTAGAAACATTCTAACGCATTAACAAAGCTTATCACTGAATTTGGTCAAGACCATGAGTTTAAATGTAAAGTCATGGATGTTATATATAAAACATTAGAGGTTGTGATATCAACAACATGTTACACTGAATATAACTGGAGTTTGAGATTATAAACAGATTCTGAACCAGGGGTGAATACTGCAAGTAGCATAAAGCCTATTCTTGTAAAAAAAACAAGTGCACTGCCATTCATCTTGTATATATTAAATATTTTATTAGGTTATTTGTATTTTTTATACTGTGATTTTACTTTAATTTTTATCTCAACTTGCTCTCATACTCAGGTTGTACTAATTAGTTTATTGAAAATAATTCTTAATTGGATGCTGTGTCACATGATTTAATCTAAAAAGCTTTATAAACGTGAGCCAACTGCCAACATATTTTATTTTATTTGCACAGAAGAAGGGTTGTTACCCAAAAGCTTTGCTTTTGATTTGTACTTTATTAAATGGTTTGGCATTCTCCAGGTCTGAGCTTGTTGCTTTCTGTCCATATCTGGTTACTTTGGACTTGGTTTACTACAATTGTATCCAATTTTTCTTAGAAAACACACACACACACACACACACACACACACACACACACACACACACACACACACACACACACACACATACAAAACAGGCTGTAGGTTGGCTGAAGTTAAAAGCATGAGCCACTTGTTTTGTTTATTCACTTACGAGTATCTGTCAACTGTCCATGATTTTGCAGAATGTCCCTGATTTTAGGTTATATTTACAAATTCTTTGATTTTTTTTTTTTTTGTAAATCATCAAGAATTAAAGTCAATCAATAATCATTAATTTTATTCTTCTTCTTCTTGTTCAAAAAATCAATGCTAATGCAAAACCTGTTGTTCTATAAACTAAAGCAAATTAGAATAATTTTTAAAACTATCCCCAGGTTTTTTGCCTTTGTAACCCCTTATTCTGCCACTGTCTAGAATTTTAGAGCAAAACAAGTTGAGAGGTATGGTTGAAAGTCTAACTATACTTGAGTAAAATAAGCTGGAATATTGAATTTCTGTTTACTCTTTATGTGTGAAACAAATCCAAACTTGTCCCTGATTTTATGTCATGTTTTGGTTTGTGCATCATAAAATGTTTGGTATTTTGGTGTTACTGAGGCAGAAGTCTAGCTAGGGCAGGGAGCAAATGACTAAGTGCTTTATTACATTGTCAGCATTCATAAATAAATGAATACTGATACTATAATTAGTGTCAGAGCTGAAGCATTGAAGCAAAGAATTGCTTAGAGGTGGTATTGTAACTGTAGCAAACCCCTTGTAACAATATACATCTATATTTGTAGCTAGCAGTTTGCTACATTATGAAATAGAACATAGGTTCATAGGTAGGTACTAGGCTATTGGCCCTAGGGCCTATATAAGCCTAGCCAAAAAGGTACCCTGGCTTTCGCCAACCAAGAAAATTATTTTCCTGTGCCCCTGTCAAGCAGAACCACAGAAGTGATCCCGGGGTGAATTTTCTATTTCCCATCCAATCATCAAGATTATTCTTGAAGAGTGCTAATGAGGAGCTCTGTTTGACATAGATAGGTAGTCTGTTCCAGAGTATAGGAAGTCTTTGGGACAGGACTCTATCCCTCCAGCATGTTCTGTTTATTGTGGTGGCAAGGTTTAGGTCCCTAGAGCATGTAGCTCGGAGGGATTGGGATTTTTTTAAGTGGAGCATGTCCAACAGCTCTGGATTTGACATAGCTTTGTATGTTAGGCAGAGATCGCCTCTGAGTAGGCGATATGCAATGGAGTAAAGCCAGAGTTTTTTGAGATGGTCTGCGTAGGGCATCTGTTTGAGGCCAGTAATCCTCTTTGTGAGGTATTTCTGTGGCCTTTCCAGTTGTTGTAGATGTCTTGTGAGGTACATACCAAAAGGGGCGTTGTACTCTATAATGGGTCTAATGAGTGACGATTAGAGGGGAGCAATGACCTCTTTTTTTCTGGATGAGAAACCTTTTGTGATGAGGTGTGCTACCTAAAAGGATTTCCTGACCACTGTGGTGATGTGATTATCAAAGGAGAGACTACTGTCTACCTGTGTCCCAAGGTCTCTTATCACACTTTCAGTGTTAAGTAGACTACTGCCTATGTGGTAGTTCATGGGTACAGAGTTTGTACCAAACGGGATGACAATGCATTTTTTTAGCATTGAGCTTGAGGCCATGGCTTTGACACCAGGCATCTGTCTCAGTGAGGCCCTTTTGTAGGATGTCCACATCATTAGGAGCTTTGATTATGGCTCCTAGTTTGCAGTCATCTGTGAACTTAGTTAGCCAAAGACCTTCTGTGTTAGCCTGTACTTCAGAGAAGTAGATTCCAAACAGGAGAGGACGCAGGACTGAACCCTGTGGTACTCCACTTGTCACTGGTCTGAAGTCGGATTTGGAGTCTGCTACTTTCACAGTGTGGGTTCTGTCAGTAAGCCAGTTTTCAGCCCATCTTGTGACATAGGGATTTATACCTAGTTTAGTGAGTTTATCTATAATTCCAGAGTGGGGGATGGTGTTGAAAGCCTTAGCGAGATCTAAATAGGCTGGGTGAACCACCTTACCCTCATCTATGACTTTGGTGACTGCTTCAAAGAAGTCTATCAGGTTTAGGAGACATGATCTGCCTTTTACATACCCAAACTTTGTGGGGTCCAGAGTTTGGAGATTACCAATGTCTTTGTTTATGAGTTCCATGATGATACATTCCATGGCCTTGCAGACCTGGCCCATCAGGCTAATGGGGTGGTAGTTCCCAGGTCTGTCGTGGCTCTCCCTTTGTGGAGTGGGATAACTATTGCAGTGCGCCATTCAATGGGCACAAAGCCTGAGGTGAGGCTATGATTGAACATGGTACTTAGATGAGGTGCCAGTTCATTCTGTAGTTCATGTAGAATGCAGCCTGGGATGTTGTCAGGTCCCACAGATGCTGTGTTCTTGGCTTTGGAGAGTGAGGTTTTTACCTGTGCAGCCATGATTACAGGAACTTTGCATTCTTCCAGTATAGAGATGGGCCCTTTAGGGGGTGAGAGGTGGGTAAAGTTAGCAGTGAACCTATCTGCCAGGATGTTGGCAATATCAGTTGGTTCTGTATATTTAGTGCCATTGTGCTGTAACTCAGAGCAGATCTGAGTGTTGCCATTGAGATAATTTACATAGCTATAGAATGATTTGTGGTTGTCTTTAGATTAAGTGGCGATTTTGTTTTCATAACTAGCTTTGGACGATTTTATGAGGGATTTCAGCTTCTTACTGAGGCTGACCAGGGAGTTCCTCCAATCATGGGATTTTACTCTTTTTTGCAACAGTTTTTTTCTTCTGTTGTAGAGTTTGTTTATGGCAGAAGACCACCAGATTGGCTTCATTTTTTTTGAGGATACCATCTTGGTTCTGTTAAGGATAGCATGATCCATGCACTTGTGTAAGTGCTTATAAAGTATATTTGTGTAGGATTCAGCAGTTGTACCTCTATTGTCCATCTGCATGGGTGTCGTGAAGTTTGCCACTTCTGTCTTAAGAAGCATGAAGTTGGCTTTGGAGAATTTTTTTACGGTTGTTTCCCTATTGGGGGATGGGGGCGGGATGTGGATGTCTAGGGTGATTAGCTTGTGGTCGGATCTGACCAACAAGGAATTGACCTCCAGTGTGGAACACCAGTCCCCCATGTTGGCAATGACCAGGTCTAGGATATTGCTGCCCCTGGTGGAGGTATGGATAAGTTGATCCAAGGCGTTGGAATTTATGAATTCCAGAAAACATTGAGCAAAATAGTTGGTACATGAGTAGTTTTTCCATTGTATCAAGAAAAGAGGAGTGGGAATCTTGGGGCATGGTGGGGGGGGGGGGATCTGTAGCAAGCTACAGTTTGGACTGTGGTCTTGTCCAGAGTTAGTTGCACTTGGATAATCTCGGATGTCTTATGCTGAGCAACTAGCTTGGAGGTGTGGACATCCTTAATGAATATGGACACGCCTCCACCTTTACTGTTTCAGTCCGGGTTAGGTGGCCAAAAGGTGTGATACAAATTATAGCCTGGTAATGCAGGGGTGCTCTCTGGAGCCTTGAGCCAGGTTTTTGTCACTGCACAGATGTCTATGTTCTCCATTTTAAGGAGTGCCTCGAGTGAGTGCATTTTGAGGTTTAGACTAGCATTGAGTAGCATTACCCTCAGATTTTGCTTGCTTGTACCTGTTACGGTGGTGAATTTGTCATTTGAACCTTGCCTAAAAAAGGCACACAATTTTTTGTTTGTTTATTTGTTTTTAAGTTAGGAACATAGGGAGTTGAGAACCACAGACTGAAGAATGGGGGTGGGGGGAGGACCTTGTTCCTCAATACAGGAGAACCAACCCAGAGAATAGATTTATTTTTCCTCTCAAATTAGAGTTCAGGGAGTGCCAGACTGGGGAATTGTACTGGGTACTAGATGGCTCTGCTCTGAGGACTGCAGTCATTAAATGAGCATGGGGAATGTTTGTGGATGAAAGCAGCATATCACATTATTATCTGATCATTTTAAAGTCTGGCTTTAAAGGAATAGTTTGCCATTGTATGAAATAGATTGGAATACTTTGTTCTCTGACAACTATTTGAAACAAAGTTGAAAATGTGCCTGGTTACATAGACTGTCTGAGACTTTACCTTATGTTTTTGGTCTCATATTTTTGATCTGTCCCAGACAAAATTTGTAGTTTTCTGGCAAATCGTTGAAGACTACAGTTGCTACATGATGACAGACATTTGACTTTTCAGACTTCACATTATTCAGAAAATGCCTGGGAATGCAAAATATGGTATTATAACAGCTTTCCAAGTATATAAAAGCAATATTAATCTGTTCACAATTTTAAGCATTTATCCTCATAATTCTTTTAGCTTTTTTCTGATTCTTGTGCTAAGTTGTGAAGTATTATTTTTTTATCATAGTCAGATGAGGTGCACAGACCAAAGTAGATATAGCTTGTGGATGGGGGTGAGAGCTATTTGGGAGTGAAAGCAATTTATCATCTGTCTGTTTGCTCACTTACCATTGTGGTGTGGCACTGCATGACTAGTAGGCATTTGTGTGAAATAATGTGGACAACTGGTGGCCATTGCTTGTGAAACAAAGCTAAAAGCACACAGCTCTCAACTTCTCTTGATTTCACAGAATGCCCATGATTTTCCGATATTTCTTCCTCATAAAACTTGCTGTTTCTAGCAAATCATTTAGGACATTTGGAGCTTTTCTCCCTGGGCCTGTGCTGAAAATGAGCTCCTACCCAATTGGACTTTCCCCATAATCAAATGTCAATAAATAAATATAGTCATTAAATAAAGACAGGCATTAGAGTTTCAGACTTCATATACTTCAGAATGTACATTAATGGAAAATATTCTATTTTAGCAACTTTCTAAGTATATAAGAGAAATATGTCTCTGATTCTGGGCTTTTATCTCTTATTATGTTTGGGTTTATCTGTAATTCATATGCTGTGAATGTCAGAGGTATTATTTTAACACAATCAGATGATATGTATGCAAAGTGACTATAACTGCTGGTGGGGGTGGGGGATGCATGAAAGTAACCTTCCCTCCTGTTTGATCAGTTTAAACATTCTGGCTTTGAAGGACAAGTGTGCATTTGGACTACTGAGACTGTTGTCTATTGTGTGAAACAAACATTAAATACATTATTGTGTCTATAATTAATTATTTTTTACCATATGATGATAATAATGATTCAGACATTTGAGGGTCTGGAGCTGCTGGTAAGGGGCCTGTCTGTGGAAGAGAATTTTCTTACTTTAGCACTACCATGTGTGAAAGTTCTGAATAAAATTAAGGCTGTGTGCAACTTCCTGTCAGTTCAGATAAGTGTACAGCATGCTTACTATGCTATATATTCCTACAGTGATTGTATATACTGACCACCAGTAAAGATCTGAAGGGCATGTGTCATGATAATCTCTGTACCCTGATAAATTTTACAGTAAGGAATGATGGGGTAAGAAACTTAAATCTGTAGTCACTGGGGGGGGGGGGGGGTTGCTGAAATGCAGAGTGGTGAAAGAGGTGAATGATGACTTCTAAGCATGGGGGCAGAGGTATTGCTTTTAAAAATTAACTAAGGGTTCTTGATATCAAACAGAAAACACTGAGGTTAAAGTGTTGTACCTATTAATGGAATTATATATGTGTATACACACACACACACACACACACACACACACACACGGAGCTGAATGTGAGTGAGTGTGTGTGTGTGTGTGTGTGTGTGTGTGTGTGTGTGTGTGTGTGTGTGTGTGTGTGTGTGTGTGTGTGTGTGTGTGTGTGTGTGTGTGTGTGTGTGTTTCTGTGTGTGTATGCATTGTTTTACATTTAGCAACTTAATTATTCACCTCTACTGCAGGTTTCAGGAAAATATACTTATATGGTATTTATCTATGTGAATAATGACAAAAGGCAAATGCACAGAACTATTTTGTATGCAGCATAGTATAATATTTTATTAAAATGGCTTTACTTCATTTAGCTGCCACTCTAAGTGATTCTACACTTTAGCATGCTGATGGTCCACGTTATTGAAAGCCAAATCTGAAAGGTCAGTTAAGGACTTTTTCAGAACTTAAAGCATTCCTAATAGAAGGCCACACTTGAACTATAACCACTGTACCAGCTGGACATTTCTAAAGAAACTGTTGGTACAGTTCAAGGAAATATGAAATATTGATACACAAAGACATACAGATAGATGTGTGTGGGATGGAACTTTGACTTACATAATAAGTTCTGGACTAATAAGGTATCACATATTATGCTCATCCGGGGAGTCACTCCAGTATGCTTCATTTTTACATTTCTTTATTATTACAACAAGCGATATCAATGTTTAATTTACTAAAAACCTGTATCGTGTCAATAAAAAAATCTAACGCCATTGTTTTTTCAGTAAGGGTTTCAGCAGTGGTCTGAGTCCCTGTTAATTTAATATTCTTTAATGACCATGCTGTCTTGCATGCAAGCACAGCACATTGATCCAACAGCAATAGCAAATTCACAGGAAAGATCTATATCAGGGGTGTCCAACCTTTTCAGTTGCAAGGGCCGCATTGAGTCAACAGAAGTGGTCTGGGGGCAAACGGCAAGTGAGGACCAAAAAAAAAAAAAAAAAGGTCTCTCACATGAACTGAAGAGCAAAAAAAGAAAAAGTCTCTAACGACCCCAGGTATATGCGGACTAATACAGAGTCAGCCCACTGGCTGTATTTTAGGTGAATTTGAACAATAAATAAATTAATAAATGCATAATATTTGCCCTAATTCAATAACTAATACTAATTATTAAAAAAACAGTTAGGGTTACCACCTGTCCCACTTTACGAGGGACAGTCCCTCTTTGGGCAGTTGTGTCCTGACAAAAAATTAAAAAAAATGGCAAATGTCCTGAGATTTTAGGACAAAATTCTTTACTATATTTTATGTAATAGTTGCATAAAACAGTTATTCTGTATCTAAAAATACCTAATGTTATAAGAAATAGAATAAGCAACTAAAATGCTACAAGAATAAGCTTTTATTTTAGGCAAAAAAGTTAAGTTTTATACTTTGTACTGCTCACGGGTATGTGTCGGCCTGTAAAATCTGATGTTTGTACCAAAAATGTCCCACTTTGGCCATTTGAAAAGGTGGCAACCCTAAGTTCAATATATTACAGTTCACAAAACTGGTTTGTTGAATATGTTAGTAGAGGCCATCAAATAAAAATGACTGAATGACATTAAGTCAGAGATGTAGCTGTTAAGAAAAGGAATAATCTATCAAGCAAAAAACTTTCTGCTCCCCCAAAGTTCACAAAGCAGAGCATAACAACTACTTCCTTCACACAAAGCTCATAGGGCAATTCAATAAAATAATCATTTGTGCTGTGCATTTACAATGGCCTGTGTTTCTAGCTTGGTACGAGTTGCAAAATGATGAAAATCTAGCCTAGCGCTAGCAGCCAAACAACCAACTTAAGTACAAGCATGAACCAAAATAATTTTCATTTAAAAGTGAACAAAACTATGCAGCAAATCAAGCACTGCAAAACATCCAGGACTGGTTTATTAAAAGTCTTCTGTAGATGCAGACATTTTATTCCGCTCATGCATTAACTTTTTCATGCGCTTTGAAAAATACACATACAGGTTTTTTAGAAGTAAACATTAGCTGACAGCATTAGAAAAAAAACTTGCATCAACCTGTTTACTACCATTTCTCTTGTATGCCTCCCCCATCATGACTAACCTACATAGCAACCCCCCCCCCCAATGAAACTGGACAGCTGCTACACACTATAATTGCTAGATTTCGCAGCAGTTTACATACAGAAAGTCAACACTGCAAAGCCTTAACTGTGTACTGGCTCGAGCCTCACAATCTCCTACCTACCAGCTACCTACTCACAACTAGGTATTGCCCATAACCTAATTATAGTAGACATTTTAATCATTGTCATTATTCCTCAGTCTATCTCTAAAAACACTACAACCACAGCAGCTGCATTCTAAGAAAAGTGACTAGAAATAAGTTTTCAACGAAGGAATGCCCATTCACGCATGTCGCCACACGGAAGACGCTCTAACTGAGAATCGAATGGGCAACGTCTAACTAACATGCAAAAATACTACAGAAAAGTCATCTTATCTAATATGCAGATGCAGATGGCTTAGGCATCATTTTATCATATGTGAACAACCTCAAAATCACCACTAAGCTTCAGGATGACTTAAAGTGCAGAAAAGCAACAACCACAAATTCCACTCGATATTTTAATAAAAACTGGAAATAACTTCTCTCTCTGACGTCTCGGCCACAAGCCTTCAAGGAGTATCAAGGAGTGACTTAAAGTGCAGCACTGAATACACGGGTTTACACATGCTCCATTCCCACCTGCCTATCTGCATCATGACTATCTCAAGTATGTCTGTTTGAGTTATTACTGTGCACCTTGAGAGACTAGTTCAAATCACTTTATTACCTCCCACTATTACATGATTGCAATATCAGATTCCAGGTTAGACTGACTTAAACGTATGCAGCCTCTGATGCCATGTAACAAATGCTTCATGCTTAATGACAATCACTTTCTTTTATCATTTACTGATACTACCTGTGAGCAGTAAAAATACTTGCTAAATTTGAAGTCTGACCTCATACTCTTCTAAATATTAATGCTGTTTGAGACCCTGCAAAAGCTTACTTGTAATTCAAAGTGAAATTCTGCTTTTACCTAGAGAGGCCTAAATACAGTGAAAGGATTACTAGCTTCAACAACTGGCTAAGTAGTTGGATGTCATGCCTGGGGCAGGGGGTCCAGTATGTGTCAGCATGGGATGAGGTAGCAGGCAGACTAACTAGCTTTGCAAAGGACAGCCTGCAGCTCTTGTTCCACGGCTTTCTCTTACTGGATAAAGCCTTTGCTACACCCTCAGTTTTTTTTTTTTTTTTTTAAGAAAGAGTCCATTACTACACATCCCAATACAGTAGACAAAATGACAGCAAATTCAAAGTCTAACTATATTAAAGTTACTCTCCTCAATGCCAGAGAAATAAATAAATTGTCTGATCCTGAAACTCTCCTGCAACTTGAACGCACCCATAACTGTGTCGTAACCGAGACTTGGTTTCATTGTAAAGACAGTACTCTCTTTTTACATGGGGTTATCACATACCATGCATTCAGACCAAAGAGAAACTGTGGGGACATTTTCATACTTGCCAGTAACTAGATCACCTTTAGGTACACTCCCAAGAGACCTTCAAACTGAACTCACTGAACTCCAACTTCACCGTCCTAAACAAAAAAGAGTATTAACTTCTTGCCTGGTATAGGATGCTGTCTGTCTCTTCAGATGACCATAAGAAATTACCAAATGTGTTTCTTGAAATGCCCATAATGAAAAGTACTCTTCTGATGGGAGAAGTGTTCAATAATCCATTGATAAAACTGTGCACATATACCTCAAAAGTTTGACATGCCCAAAAACTCATCGACTTAATAAATGATAATTCCCTAGCCTAGTACATTTAGTTAACCAGCTCGTTAGGGAGCAAAACATTCGGGACCTTGTCCTTACAAATACAGCCCCTTATGAACCACTCCTACCTGATTAAAATCAAACCATAAACTTGTGACCTCCTTTAAAGTCTGAATCCCCCACCCCATTATCAAATGTGAATTTAAGGGCTTTGAAAAAGAAAATCTTCTCAAAGTCTATGATGACCTCTCAAAAGTTACCTACCTATATTATCACTAGCCCACATGCAGCATCAGCTGCTACCTATGTAATGGAGTTCTACTTCCGCCTGGAAAGGTGCTTAGATATGGCAATCCCAGCAAGAGACAACAATATTGGGAAATTAACTGGAAAAAAAAAAAAAAACGCTCTAATGGTCCACCAGTACAAGTAAACTTCGTTACAAAAAGAAATAAAAAATCTTCTAAATTCCTATAAAAATAACTTTAAATCTACCCACATTAAAGACTTTTATCAAAGAGACCAGCAAAGAACTAAAACCTACCATCAGGAAGGTCATGCTAAATATGAAGTGAAACTAGCATATGAAACCAAGTAGTACAACTTTAAATGCTTCTTTATATCATAAAATTAAGAAACCATACCAAGCAGATATCTGAATTAATCCAAAATAGCATCACTCACTCAGACTCAAAGGACAGAGTTCTATACCACAGAAACAGTCATTGAAATTACACAAATCGCTGGCAAGTACACCAATAGATTGTAATTCCAAAATCAGGGCCAGCAGTACTGTAAAAACTCATCCTTCAGTCAACTATAATTATATAGCTTAGCTTACCTTTTACTGTTGTAGAATATAGATGTTGTAGTCAGTGTGTAAAATAAATAATAAATCCACTTTCTTCGCCGCGATCTCACTCCTTCCTTCACCGCAAATGAAAAAAACGACCAAACGGTGTTTTGGCGCATGCGCATACCAGCTGAAAGACACTGGCAAGAAAAAAAAACGTGAAAAAAGTAATTTTGTGCATGCGCAGAATAGCTGAAGGATGCGGACGTGAAAACACACGGAAAAAAAGTTAAATTTCAATTTGGACACTCCTGATCTATATGATCTTCAACCCATATAATGGTGGCAACATATACTTGAATAGTAAAACACCAATTATTATGGCAGGTTCACTGCTATCCATGAATATTCTCATGGATAGCCTGTAAACAAACATAACAGTAACTCTTCCACGGGACTAATGTGGTACTTCATTAAAGTTTAGACTTAGTTGTAAGTAACATATTCGGATTAAAATGCACTAAATCAGAAGTGAAAAAACTTGATGTCATGGAAATAGTACATTTCCTTACAGAAGTGTTAGCTGACTTATAGTGAGAGTGCACAACAGTTCCTCATTACAAAACAGAATGATAAGGGAAGAAAATAATACTGCCTAAACTCCTATTTGTAAAAACAACTTTGAGCAGTACAGGCACTTCACCCACCTCAATATGACATCAAATGTGAAGCAGATGTTTTACCAGTCTCCAAAGTATCCACTGCAATTTTTAATGGATTATCAAATAAAATTGGAAACTACAGTGTATGAGGTACATGAAGTCTGGCAACAAACCAAGTTGTCCCGGGACATCTTCATGAAGGGTTAGATTGATATTAGTGGGAGTTAAGTGGGTTGGGGAGGTGAAAGGGTTAAGTGGCAGCAGTGATGATTGGGAAGAAATGAGATAAGGGTGGGGAGGGGCTTAAGAGGTTTAGACAAGTGTAGCTGGGTAAGCAATCACATTTTGGCATGAACATGCTACTTACCCACCCTCCCCTTTTTTTGTTGGTGGGTTGGGGTGATTGGGGTTATTTTGTCAGTCGGAGTAGGCGGAGAAGAGGGACAGGCTTGCCCTCCTCTGTTCCCCCTCTGGTGTCTGGATATTCATTTCAAGGATCTGGGGAAAGGAAAATGAGCAGCTGGAGTAAGCTTGCTGAATAGATAAGCAAGCTGAGGTAAGGATGCTGCTTATTTGGTGGAAGGTAATTCAATGAATGGTGTATGAAGTGAGATGGGATGCTGCTTCATAAGTAAAGTAAGCAAGCAGAGGTATGGACCCTGCTTACTGGGGCAGGGTGAGTAAGTACGCTGCCATGATTAACATTACAAGAATGTTTATGCTATGTTTAGAATCAACTATATGATGATTACTTGTAATCAATAAATTTGGTGAACAAAGCTATGTTATGGAAATTTTAATAAATGTTGTTCGGTGTGATGTGTTTATTGAAGACTGGGATAATGCTATACAAGCACTTTCTTAGTCATCAGTGTGTCATTGACAAGAAGACTCTACATACTTGGACGTTAACAGCAGCAGCCAAAGCAAAGAAACTGCAAGTTCATAAAAGAAATATAACATGAGCAAATGCCATGCTTTGAGTCAGATATTTGAGGGGATGGAATTGCTGCTAAGGGGCCTGTCTGTGGATGAGAATATCTCACTTTACCACTGTCATGTGTGAAAGTTATGAATTAAATGAAGGCTATGTACAGCTTCCTGCCAGTGTTACACACACACACACACACACACACACACACACACACACACACACACACACACACACACACACACACCTACCTGAATGCTTTGGGTGATTTCTTCTCTGGTCATCTTCCTGCAAAGTGAAGTTTTATTAATATAAAAATAAATGGCACATGAGAAAAAAAATGGAAGCTGACCACATAGTAGTCATGTAAGACAATCTGAATTTATGTAATGATAACCAAATTAACTGACCTATAGAGATAAAAATGACATGTTTTGGGTGATTTTTTTCACTGCTTTCTTACAAACTGACATTTGCAACAGTTTATTATCAGAAAAATAAATGGCACAGAGAAGAACAATGGAACCTCACCACATAGCAGTTATGTAAAACAATCTGAATTTATGTAACAGTAACCAATGTTACTGACATGTTGAGACAGAACACTTACCCTTATGGCTTAATAACCTAGGAGCAAATGCTTGCCACAAGACTAATGAACAGTAGGTGCCACTCACAGCTAAATTTTTAAAACAGAAGTCACCAAATTATTTGAGTATTATTAAAGATGTTGTTGTTGACAAAAGCATGTTCTGTATAATCTAATCAGTTTAAAAATATTTTTGTCAAACTGGCTTTGTTTGAGAAATTACTGGCACATTTAACATATACTTGAACTGCCAGCAACTGCACAGATTTTCGCAGAATGTCCAGATTTTTGCCTCATATTTTTGATCTGTTTCTCATAAAATTGTTTTATGGCAAATCACTGGCAGATCATTGAGATTTGAAGTCAGAAAATAATGACAGACAGTTGAGTTGTAGACTTCATACCCTTCAGAAAATACATGCTAATGCAAAACTTGTATTTCTATCTACTTTCTAAGTTTGTAAGACCAGTACTTAAAGGTGTCCCTATTTTTGGGCCTTTGTCCCCCCATTATTTCTGGTTTTATCCAGATTTCTTGCTCTAAGAGGTTGACAGGTATGTTAGAGACATGTCTGGATTTTGGATTAATGTCTCCTTAGAAGGATGGCATCTGTGTAATATTGCATCCTGTTATGCACCACAGAAATAGCAGTACCAGAAAGAGTCAAACCGCTCATTGTAGGAATAGAACCTACAGCTTTCTAATTGTTCTGGCAAAAAAGGATGTATGCAACATGTAGAGCCAAGAACAAAGATGATGATACAACTGGCATCATAGCCAGAGATTGGAAAATAAAGGTAGCTTTGGGGATGCACAGGCAGACATATATCACTGTAACCGTTTACAGAGCTCACTTTCTATGCAGCCATAATTATATTATTTAAATATCAAGCTATCCAAAAGAATATTAGAAATGAGTTAACAGTTTTGAAACAGTCAGTAATTTTAATTGGACTGTGACAGGTTTTACCTTTGTGGCAGGTGACAAGATGGCTACTACATCAGAAAGTGTTAAAAAATACATCAATTGTATCAGAGCATTATTAACTACTGCAACATAAAGCACTTAAAATGCAGAATATAAAAAGTTCAACTGTAAATCAAAAGGCACAACTCATACAGCTCCAAAGTGTTATTATGAACCAACACAATGACCCATTTGAGTAGAATAATATAGTGAACTCATAGTTATTATCCCATAAAGAAACAAGGGCCTGGAACCCTTAAAACTGAAAGCAAAATAGATGACCTACAAAACAAAGTGAGTTGGAAGAATCTATGGGCCAGAGGCTTCCAGAAATTATGGAAGGAGATAACCCATTGGATGTAGTCAAAACAGTATTGGAAATTCTACGTAAAGAAAAAGTTGCACATGTAATGGAGAGACTACATAGAATTACCCCTCAGATATGTCTACATAAGCAACTAAGGTATTTCATTTTTAAGTGCTTTGATTATAATGACTTTGTGAGAAATTTTGAAAGACAGATAACTGGGCAACAATTTAAAACTGTTGGGTATTTTATAAGAATTACACCCACATATTTTTGTCATACTACTTTTAGAAAGAAAAAGCTTAGTTCTTTACCTCAGATGTTTTTGAGAACTAAGATATCCTGATTCTATACACATCATAATGGCATGCAAGCCTGTATCTTCACCTCTCAGATGGAACTGAATAATTTCTGACATCGTTAGAAGTACATGTACAGAAATCCTACATAAATTTCATAAAAAAAAGAAAACGGCTAAAAAACACATAAATTACAATACTCAAAAGCAGGAAAAGAGAACAACTGGCACCAATCCCACCTTCTAAATTATCCAGTTACAAAAAGGTAAAAACATAATGCAACCTAGACCAGAAGACTTAAGGAGGACTTTGAATATTATAAATACATCTTCATCTGGTAACCTACAAATCATGGCATCTAATAAGGTTACAATACTGGAATCTAACAAGAGAAGTTAATAGACCAGAGATACCAACATCTGAAGTTGATCAGATGGTACAAAGTGAGTGTAGATCATCTGTTGCTTGGAGTAAAGCTTATTCTATACCCACATGAATTAACCCTTTTGATTATGGCTTTGTTATCTTCATTTATTTTTTGTATGGGTCCCCCATCTTTAAGGAGAAATGTGGCAGTGTATGCTTCTTTATGCAGGTGAAGTCTGTAATCAAATACATGCTAACTCACATTAGTTGTGCAGCACAATATGTTTTTTTTTCACAACGAGTGACTGACTGAAGATACACTATCACCATTTACTTTTAGAGGACTGCATTGTAATACCCAGAGCTGCCACATAAAGTGAAAATCCCATCATGCAGTATTATCTCTTTTGTTTATACATTTACTTTTGCAAAAATGAGAAGGACAGTCAAGTACTCTGTAGGGCATACTTAATTCACTGAAATGTAATTCCTCATTGACATACAAAAAAGTTCACATTAATTTGCATAATTCTCTAGATTATAATCACTGAACAGTTACAGAAAATGGTAAGATTATAGTTTTGTTGCTATCCATTGTGTGTGCAGCATGGCAGTGTGTTAATACAGCAATTTAGACAATAGGAAATTCATAACCACATGTGCCTATTAACAGTATGATATATTTGGGTTTATATCATAAAGTCGAATGCTGCGAATGTCGAATACCAAAACATCAAACTGAATACACCGAAGTGTAAGAAGTTCGAAAACGCAAAACTGCGAATATCGGAACTACAAATGGTCATAGTTGGCCCTTCTGTACCCTGATGTTTGTCTCCACTGTGGTGTAATCTCGGAGTTGGTATATTTAAGTAGGGGGTGTGGGGGGGCACAGCTCCCCCACATTGGGGGGTGTAATACTGTGAAGTGTTTGTGTATTGTTACGTTGTTGTATGGGTGTGAAGCTGGCCGACCATTGCTATTCGGAGTTCTGTTTTTCGATGTCAGTTTTCAGAGTAATTACGTTTCGAGGTTTGGAGTTCGATGTTGTGGTATTCGGTGCTTTCACAGTTCGTGTATATGATATAGACCCGATATATTCATGACAGGCACAGGGATTTGGCGTCATCTTTTTCATAAGTAATTTTATGTCCTTACTGCTTTTATGATCTCATTTCTCTACCACAGCCCATAGGCTTAAGTATGTAAACTGAAGTAAGGTGTACTGTTGTGGTCTGCTCATTTTATCAAATGTAGTTTGGTTATATAAATTATGTTTACAAAGGAAATTCATCATCAATAGCTACCATTCATTAGGTGAGTGAATGATGTGCCTTATATATGTAAATTATTATACCAAGGATTTAAATATCTGTTCACTGATTATATGAAAATGTGTTTAGTCATTTGTTTAAATAACACCAACTTCTTTTACTTAAATAAGTATTAAGGAAGCAATGAAGAGTTAGTTATATTGTTAATGGTTATGGGCAAGGAAGATATGATGGAACTGTAAGATTTCAGGTTAGCTTATAATTAGTCACGTAGTTCCATAACTAGTCACATACAGTTCCATAATTAGCCATGTGCAGTAACATAACTAGTCACATGCAGTTCCATAACTAATCACATGCACTTCCACCTGTCTAGCGTAGACATTTGTTCAAAGTTATTCTAGTAATTCTTAAACAGTTAAACATCATCTCTGGCTAGTGACTACAAACAGTTCTCATTTTCTCAGACATTTGTGAATGAGAAACACAATAGCCAGTGTCCAGTTCATTGCCACTCACTGAAGCAACCCACTTTGAATGGATTTATTACTCAGGTGTGAAATACCTATTGTGGAATGTCAAAGGAATAACAACCCATATTAAAGTGAAACCTGTTCTGAATCGTTAGCTAAAAGTAAAGCTCAAGCAATGCTATTAAAGAAAACTAAGACCAAAAAGTCTAGAGTAAATCAGTTTATAAGGAAAAGGACCTGATATGGTACAGCTATTGGTGCCAGCTCAGTGCAAAGAGGGGGTAGTCATCAAATCACATGACTGGTCCAAAATTAAATTTTGGACTTAGCCTAAAGAGAGGTAGTCATCTTCATCCATAGATGAAATGACTGGTCCCAAATTAAATCTTGGACTAACAAAGATGATGATACATGGGGATTAATTCTGAGTCAAATGAGAGCTATTAGAATTTTACTATGGTACTCTTATTGTCCTAGTAATGAGGATGATGATGAATGCTGAAAAAGTACCCAGACTTTGCATCATAAACCTCATTCCCATTGTGCAGAGTGACAAAGCCCTAACTGTGACCAGACAACTTGTGATCAATTATTAGGTGCAGGAGGTAGAAATATCTCGGTGAGAGGATGAGAGATAGCATATGGATCACTCATCCTGGGGGGAGGTAGTCAGCTTGGTTCACCATCCAGGAGGAGATCTCAATTATTCAGCCCATGAAGTCTGAAGCAAAGGGATGTCCTGCCACAGTATAGTCATGTAGGTCAGGGGTAGGTTATAACAGGATGCTTGCACTCTACCCATCCCCCCAAGAGACTTGCATTTATATTTTCCCATAGAAGCTGCTGGGTTGTAGGAACTCCTGGGTGCACAAATGAGACCTTGATGTGGGCTCCATGATCTGTTCTCACTTCACCTGAAAATGAATGGGCCAGTGATGGCTCTCACTGCCATGAAGAAAGAAACAGCTAGATAGGTCATAGGGGATGGATGCTCAGCAAGCAGAGTAGTTAAAATGTAGTTAATAGATTAAAGAAATACTAATGATTGCTTCTACAGACCATAGAGGATTTATAAGGGACTGGAATGGAGGACCTAACTTATTACTTTTTAGCTAAATGTGTAAAAATGATACAAATAAAGAATAATGTACCTACGTACCATGCTAACAGACTTCCCATAAATCTTTTGATTCAGTTCAGTGACAATTATCTATGGCCAGTATTAGAATCAATGGATTTCCCCCAGGCATTTATTTCCAAACATAAATTATATCTCCTAACTGTGCTGATCAGTCCAATGGCATGATTTCTAGCCAATTTTACCTTACAATGGGTTTTTCATTGTCTCTAGTGTTATTTGTCTTAGTACTGAAACCTTAGTTTCTTTGCTATGCATTAGTTCGCTCCAATGTGTTATTCTTATGCCTGATATAAAATCTTTAGTTTCTATGTGGTTTGTTAATTACTGATATCCTTTGGCTAATCTTAGCCTTCAAGTTATACATAGGTACTATAAACCTTTGGGAACTTTACTAAACTCTCAGATTTCCACACAAACAAAAAAAGTCATTTTGTCCACTAAATATAGAAACTCTTAATTCCCTGTAAAAAGAGAAGCACTTACTGTACTCGTCAAAGTTGCCACTAAACTTACATATCTTGTTATAATAACAAATATAAACCAATATAAAAATGGAATCTCTCCAAGGTCTTAATGCAGAAACCCTACTTAAACAAAAAGAGATAAGCTCACTAACTGAAAACATATATTTTATTCTAATAAGGTAAATTAAAATAATTAAATTGCTAACTACACACAAACATTTTTGTTAAATTAAATACATCTCAGATTTTGCATTCTCTAATTATTTAAAACACAACAAAATACATTTGACTTTCTATGGAATGGCTCATTATGAAGAATTGGTCAGAAAAAGAAAAGTTATTAGTTTGGACAGCAAGTGAATGCCTATGTTTACCCACCTTCCAGCATTATGTGGTCACTGCAAACACCTGTCAACACTTAAGAGCTAAATTTCATCCTTGACACACAAAATCAGAGTTTTTCAATAGTAAAGAAAGTTTGGGAACATACTGGTTTGGAGAAATGGTTGGACACTTTCAAAATAGGTAAAACAATCTCCAATTCCAGTCTGGATTAAAGATGAATCCTAATTCAATTATTTTGATAATTTTTAATCAGTACATGCAACATTAGGTATGAAACAATGAGAGAACTTTAAATTGGAGTCTTTGTATCCTGAATATGAGATGAACTGATAACAACATCTCTAAATTGCTTCAATAATATGTAACCATATGGCAACACTGTTATAAAATAAGTAGTTACATAATAAAATCGACTATGGTTCCTCAGAGTTTAAGGTCAGAATTGGAAATTTCTATGACAAAGTGTTGACAGATAGTAAAGAAAGTTTGAGGGATGATAAATGTAACTGGGTACCTATTATAGGTGGACCTATTCACATACATAAAAATGTTTCAAGCATGGGAAATAATGCCCTTTTAGTCTGCCAATATACTAAAACAGTTGATCCCATAATAAGTGTCCAGGATGATCCTAAAAATATATAAACTAGTACTTGCTTTAATGTAATTTGGCAGTTTGTTCCATGCATCAGCTATTCTCTCAGAGAAACAATTAGTACACTTTTCATTTTTATAGAATCTTTTTTTAATTTCTCCAAGTCTTTTGGGTTTCTAATACCATGATGGGAATGGACCCCATTCCTAAGTCAAAGTACAATTAATGTTCATGAAATTAGTAATGTTTCAATTTTTGATGTTAGCCAGAAGTGCTCTTTGTAGCATCCGCAAAGTGCCCAATAATGACTGCTTCTGCAATTCATATGGCATTACATATGTTGGTACTGTATCTAAGTACAATTGTAAATTCTTTTTTATAAGGTCCATTGCTCCTACTACTATTGGAATTGTCTGGGTATCCTTTTCCCACATTGCCCTTGTTTCTGCCTGCAAATCCTGGTACTTTATGACTGTGTGTCTCTCTTAGTACATACAACACTGTAGTAAATAGGTATAGCAATTTCAATGATCAATGTTTTGATCTTCTTTTATGTACTACTGTATGTTTTTTTTGCATCTATTTTAATAATGGGTGATCCCATGTGAAATACACTTCATTATTTTCTATAATGCTTTGTGGCTCATGTTTCCAATGTTTTTCAGCTACTTCAATATTACAGTGTTTGCACAATCTCCAGTGCAACAGGCTTGCCACATTATTATGCCTTTCAGTACAAAGTCCTTCTGCCATTACTATATCACAACCAGCAATAAGATGTGCGACTGCTTCAATTCTGTTTTACAAAACCTACATTTGTCTATTTCTCCCACATGTTCAATGGACTTTGTAAACCAACATGTACGTAGTCCACTATCTTGGGCCACCAATATTAATGTTTTGACTTTTGGTTTAAATTCATCTCTCCTTAACCATTCCTGCATTTGATCCTGATCAACTTGAGGTTGTTCCAAGAGTTTTCTATACTTTTGTGATGCCCGCACCCTGGCCCAGCAATCAAGGAGCCTCAATCCTCACCACTAACACCAGAGAGGGTGAGTCATATAAGAGGAAAGGATAACAAATACACACAGTAAAGTACAATTTCCCTTAAATGCACACAGAGATCACAGTCAGTCATTCTGGGGCTGGATGCTCCCCAGGTCCCCAATAAGACTTCGCACTGGCACAGCTATAGGGTCCAGATCTCAGCCTAGCTGGCAAGCTAACCTCCAGTACCATCTCTGTCCAACCAGTGCTTTGTGTCCCTGCCCAAGTAGCTGACACACACACACACACACACACACACACACACACACACACACACACACACACACACACACACACACACACACACACACTTTGAGATAAGGATTTATACAGCTTCACAGACACTCCTGGGAAAGGCTGACACAGATTCTCCAGCTGTGCCCCTTTACTTAGACTATACGGTAGTAATTACTGCCACCACCAGCTAATAATTATCAGCTACCCAAAGGACCTTAAAAGGGTGTCCAATTATTACTGTGCAATATTATTATCCAATTGGTAAGTGTGACTAATCAGTCAAGGCTTATTAGAGTGGCCTTGTACAATAAACTCTATAAATATGCAATGTACTCTAGAGCTTAACTTATCCCTACACAAACCAGCCACAGGTAAAAGGTTTTTAAAATATTTAATAATAAATAATTAAACACAAGACAATAGTACTACACCACAGTGCTGTTCAAGAGTTCAGAGATCACACAGAAACGTTAAATAAATCAGTAGTACAGTTCTGACATAACAGATAAACACTTAGTCTAATCTTTATAGTCCTAGCTATTTCTACAAGAAAACACACTTCTAAGATGACTTACTTAAGAAAGCATAAGGCAGTGCTGAGTTAGATATCCAGGATCAAAATGCTTACAGTCTCTCTCTGAGCAATAATTTTTAAAATCACTAACAAACATTGCTGCTGGGCCCTCCTAAATTACATAATTCTCATTTAGCTCCCATTACATAATTTCTTTGATACTTAGCCTGGAGTTCCCAGGTCATACAGAAACTGCATTTACATTATTTTACACGTAGAGCAATAAAGGACATTCTACATGTAAATTCTGGTCATTAACTTTAGCCTTAAAACAATAGACAGGATGCGTACTCCAGACGCATCAACTCCAAATTCTAACTTCAAAGGAATAGACATAAAGTAATTTTAATTTCAAAGGACCAATAAGAAATGCTTGACTTAGTTTTCCTTACAGCAGATGGCAATGTTGCCACATTGTTGAAACAGCATTTCTTTATATTTAAGACACAAGCCTGTATTTCACATTTATATTTACAAATGCCAAAATTATGTATCAAATTCAGTTTGACTAGGTTGGCAGCCTTCACCCTTCTCTACCAGTCTTCATAACTTTCAACTATATTTATACATTTTCCACATTTCTTGCCTTCTCATCTGATTGTTATATTCTTTCTTCTGTTTTTTGGCACATTCAGTTGCTACCTGATTTTTATCTACTTCTGGTTTGATTTCCATTCCCACTTGACATCAATATGTTTCTGCTAAACTAGGCAGGGAAGTCATCTTAGATTTGTTGTCCTCGTGTTTTAAAACTTTCACTATGTTTGGGTCTTGTGAGGTCAGCAGATATGTATGCAGTTCTAGGATTGCAGATCTGTACATGTAATCAATTTCAAGGAGGTCCATACTTCCTCCAGAATGAGGAATATATAAGCTTGGTATAAATCATTTAATTCATTAGCATGAAGTATCATTCTTGTTTCCTGTTCAACTGATCCAACACTTTTTGGGGCCAGTCAGTCACTCCAAAACTGTAAGTTAGGACAGGAAGAGCAAATTGGTTTATAGTTTGGACTTTGTTCCTAGATGTCTGTGCTGTTTTCAGTATTAATATTAGTCTTCTAAAATATTCCTTACTACGTTTTATTCACATTTGTTCATGTTTTATTGTTAATCCTTCATCAATAGCCCAAATATGTATTCACTCCCTCTTGCTTAAGTTCTTTTATATCACATTCTTGGCCTGAACTGATGTTTTCTTGATGTTGCAGCTTTTCTGCTTTAAAGGTTGCTTTTGCACATTTATCAAAACCAAATGACATTCTTATATCAGCTGAAAAAGTTTTGACCACATGCAGTTGTACTTTCAGTTCCTCATCTGATGAAGTATCCAATTTTAAATCACCCACAAAAACAAGATGAGAAGTCTTTACATTTTTTTGTTTTCTGGGATCCAAATTGTAGTGATGGCCTAACCTGTTAAATAGACAGCTTAATGGGTTAAGGCAAGACAAAAGAGCAGCGGTGACAAAGAGTCACTCTGGAATATCCCCCTTTGAATTTTTATCCCTGGAATAATAACTTGTCCTTTATTATGACTTAACTGCAAAGTGGTTTGCCATTGCTTCATGGTCGCTGTAATGTAGTTGATCAACGTAGGGTGTGTTTTATACTTTTTAAGCACTCTTTTATCAATGAATGAGGGATGCTGTCAAATGCTTTTTTGTAGTCTATCCATGCCATACTTAGATTCTTCTCCTTTTTACAGGTCTCCATTATGACTTTAAGAGTAAATGATCTTCTGTTCCATATGACTTTCTTTTATTAACGTTTTGTTCTATTGCCATGACTGAGTTTTCTTCTAAATGACTATATACTCTGTCTGCATCAGTTCCAGTGTATAGTTAACAGAAAAACACCAAAAAGGCACCAGGGGGAGACAAAAAGAGTTGTTTTTATATTCATCCAACAGACTTCCTCAGAAACTAACTTCTGTCACACGATTACACATATTAAATAGATTCAATTTTAAAACAAACTAATCACCACTTAGAATCAATAAATCAATTAAACAACTTGATAAACAAATTAAGTTTTTTGAAAAAAACTTGTGACATCACCAAAATCCTAAATAAAATAAGTATAAAAAAACTTAAGCATTACCAATGGTAATTTTCCTGCTTTAAAAAAAAACACATTATGTTCACCATATCATTCTGCCCAGGAGAAATATACGAGGCAAGTTTGAGTTGCCATTCAGCTTCTCTCTGTTCTACAAGGTTCCTATAGTTCCCACTCCTTAAATCCTGTTTGACTACTTCCAATATGGAAAAAGTATTTTTTTTCCAGTTGGCATAGACTAAAGAATGTCTGTACAGAGCGTTGTTAAGATTTTTAGTTTTTATAACATACTGGTGACCTGTATTCTCTCCCTCAAACTTCTAGTAGACATTCCAATGCAAAAGGCTGGACAGGTGGAACACATAGCAACATAAACTGTACCGTTAGTGCCACAATCAAGCCTACCAGGGACTGGAATAGTACAATCCAAATGTTCCAAAAAAACAAAAGAGCCCTCATGGATAAATCTACATGCTCTACACCCCAAGCATTTCACCAGACCCCTATTTCTACCAAAGGAAGAAGTAGGCCCACATTTCTTATTCTCCAACATTAGCTTAATACTATAGTTTTTCTTATATACAAACAAAGGGCTATTCCCCAAAACATTGGCAAGATCTCCATTTACTGAGATGACCTTCCAATTTTCACTAATAATTGTACGTATACAATTGTTGTTAATGCTCATAGCTAAACAAAACCTAGGTCCAGCCAACTTAGTTTGCTTCTTGTCCCTAGCCCCACCTATGCAGGCCAGGTCTTTCTTAAAAAAAAAACTTTGGTTAAAATGGGAGGAAAAGCAACTTCTCTCCTAGAAATAATCTCTTGAGTTGTATTATTCAATAAGTCCCCAGGGTATCCCCTTTCCAAAAATAACCTATTGATGAATACAACTTCATAAGAAAAACTTGATCATCTACCATCATTCGTGATACTCTAATGAGTTGTCCCTGGGGGATATGCTTTTTCATGAATTTAGGATGACTACTTTTGAAGTGAACATAACTGTTACAAAAATTACTTTTGCAGTGGATACTACTCAAAAAAGGGTTCTAGTCTGTGAGTCCCATCGAATTTTCACATCTAGAAGTGGCACCTTTAGGCCACACTCACCCACCACAAATTTTAAAAATGTGGTCCTTACTCCACTAGAAGAACTGACTGAATAGGTATCCTCCATGGTTGTAACTTATAAGAAAACCTAAGATGATATTCGAATATATATTTCTCCATGAGACTTAAACAAAGCAGTTAAGCTTCCTCATCATCCAATGTGTACAGTAGAAGAGGAAGCCACTGTCATGCCAAATTCCATTGTTTTTTCAGTCTTAGATGCAAAAAGGTCCTTTTGGCAAATTTTGCTTGATCACAAATCTTCACTGTTAACCACATTCAGTACACCATTTGGTAGACACAGATTTTTAAGAATGCCATTTGGAATTAATTCTGCCAGTGAAGTCAAAGTGTCATGGAACAAAATTTTTCTGGTTATCCATGTGCTATTATAGTAGACAACATTATTGTTGGAGGCAATGGTGAAGACGAACATGACAGAAATCTTAGGAAAGCTCTAGACTGTGCACATGATGTAAATCTTCAACTGAATCCTCAGATATGTAAATTCAGACTGAAAGAAGTTACTTATGTTGGACATTTGTTTATCAGTTCTGGCTTACAACCAGATCTGTTTAAGCAAACGACAATTATTGAAATGCCATTTTCAGAGAATGTCACATCTTTACAATGTTTTCTAGGCATGGTCAACTATTTAGGAAAGTTCATCCCAGACTTGAGCAAGCTTTCTGCACCATTTCATGAGTTGACAAACAAAAATGTAAACTGGTCCTAGCTGGAACAACTCCAAAGAGCATTTGATATTCTGAAGAAGAAAATTACCAGTCCACGCACATTGAGATATTATGATGTTCACAAACTTGTAACTCTTTCTTGCGCTGCTTCAAGGTATGACCTTGGCACAGCATGTCTTCAAGAAGGCACAACAGTAACTTATGCATCAAGAACTTTAACTCAGGTAGCATTATGCATAAATAGAAAAAGAACTTTTGGCAGTAGTGTTTGTATGTTCGAATTTCAGTGATTATATTTATGGCATACCTATCCAAATACAGACTGATCACCAGCCACTAGTGACAATTTTGAAAAAGCCAGTGCATACAGCCCCAGCTCAGTTGCAATGCATGATGTTAAAATTGCAAAAGTACAATTTCAATATTGTTTACAAGAAGGGCAAATACTTGTATCTTGCTTATGCTTTGTCATGCATACCCAGACAAATGACAGAGATGCATGAAAATGAAACAGCAGACTTTGAAGTCATGGAAGTTAGAAAATTTTTGTCATCATGGCTTGATGAACTAAGAAATTACATAGCTTCAGACCCAGTTCTCCAGAAGCTGAAAAACATTATCAGTCAAGGATGGCCAACAAAACAAACCAGTTTACCACTTAACATTCAGCAGTATTTTCCTTACAGAGATGAGCTCCTGATGAAAAATGGAATCCTCATGAAAGGTCCAAAAGTGGTAATTCCTAAAGCATTACAACAGGAATATATCAAAATTTTGCATTGTGGTCACCCAAGTACTGATTCAACCAAAAGAAGAGCAAGAGGCATTGTATTTTTGCCTTCTATGTCTAAAGATATAGAAAAAGAAACGGAAGCATGTTAAATTTTGCAACAGCACCAAACCACATCAACAAAAAGAACTGCTTCAGCTACACCAAATTTCTGAATTTCCATGGTTGATGGTTGCTACAGATATTTTCGAATGGAATGGTCAACATTACTTAGTGTTTGTAAACTCTTAGTCAAATTGGTTTGAAATTGACCTACTTCCTAACTTAACATCCAGCACAGTCATTACAAAATTGAAGAGACATTTTTCTGTCCATGGTAGTCCACACAGTCATGTCTAGCAATGATGCACAGTTTACTAGTCAGCAGTTCAAGAAATTTGCTGAGTCTTAGGACTTTGTTCATGTTACCAGTAGTCCTGAGTACCCACAAGCCAAAGGTTTAGTTGAAGGTGCAGTTCAGAGTGCAAAGCGTTTGTTGGAAAAATCCAAAAGAGACAGTACCGATGCTTTTCTTAACTTACTCAACCTTTGATACATTCCTCGAGACAACTTGTTTGGTTCACCTGCTCAAAGATTGATGTCCAGACAGACACAAACAACTCTTCTAATCAGCAAACAATTGTTAGTAGCAAACACAAAGAATAACAGAGTGGTCAAGGCTCAACTTTCAAGAAAACGTCAATCACAAAAGTTGTACTATGATAAACCCTGTAAATCCCTTCGACCATTGTTACAAGAAGTTGTGAGAATGGAAACATCCAAAGGTTATGATCATGTAGAAATCATGAAGGATATTTGTGAGGAACCGAGATTTTACATCATATTGCGTAGAAATCATAAAGGATATTTGTGAGGAACCGAGATCTTACATCATACAATCTGAAGGAATGGATTACAGAAGGAATCCTAGACATGCGTTACCTGTCTCAGAACCAGTGCCACAGCAGACTGCCTGTGCCAGTGACTCTAATTTCCAGAGTGACTCATCAACAACTCTGATTTAAACCCAGATGTTCCAGTATTAAATGAATCCCCAGATACTGTCCCTGTTGCTAAACCCAGTCAGAATTTCTATGTAACTAGATTGGGTAGAATTTGCAAACCCAATCCTAAATATGCATTGACTTGGACTTGAAATCAGTTATGTGTTTTTGAAATGATGAAATAATGTCTAGCTCTTAAATATGCCTTTGTTCTTGTATTTTGCAATGTCAAACAAGAATAAAGAGGGAGGATGTAGATCAGTGTGTATATTGAACCTGGCAAGCCACTGTAGCTAGACAGCATATGCATATACGTTACTGAGCACGTGCAAGATCAGTGCCATTTTGTGTAGCTATACAGTGTGAATGTAAGCTTGAATGTAGATGTACATGTGTGTTAGAAGTAACAAGACAGTCAGTAAGCATATGAAGTATGAAGTATATTTACAAGTTATAGTTCCTGATGTGTGTATGTATAATAAATGACTTGAACGCACACCCAGCCTCAGTGTCTCATTTGAATACACGAGACGTGCAACAACTGTTATCATGTGTTACCTTTAAATATGCATAGCATTTAGTACACTGTACAAGATACTTGTTCTTTACCAAATGATCAATGCCATACTTATTTAAGGAATCCGTATTCAGCTGCAAATGAATAAAGAGTTCTAAAAATAAGATAATAAAAATGAGTTACCGTAGAATTCGCAGAGATTTTAAATCAACTTCTAGGAGAAAAATCACACAAACAATATACAACTAAATATTAAATTAAATATCATAAAGTCATTGCTCTGACTGTACCAGTTGTGAAAGTCACACAAAAACTGGAATTCCTTTACCTCACGTAATAGCTTTTGCTCATTATTGCTCACAGTTGTACCTCTTTTTAACCATAAAGATCAATAAATTACAAACCAACAGTCTGGTAAATCTTCTTATCTACAACCTATCCATTTCTTCCTACAACAGTTGTAAAAAACAAAATATAAATAAAAATAAATCTTTTCTTGTCAGGCAGGTGTGCAATAAATCACAATTCGACACAGGATAATTTAGATAAGCTCTGGATAACTCTGGAATTCCTTCATTTCAGAAATGTAGGGCTCTATTATAGGGATACACTGAAGAAAATTTACATTCGCTGTCCTTTTTTCCATTTCCCAGATTTCTTTATCATTGGCAGCTCTCTCCAGTGACATTGAAGAGCTTGAAATGCAGGCGCTGGATAAACCTGGATCTACACTGGCACCACAGTGTACATCCAGAGAACCACATCCATACTGTATGATTCTGTAGTGATGTCATGGGTAGGTGTGACAGATGTAATTACTGAATTAAATGGACAATGAGAATTCATTTTTCTGATTGCTGTTGTATAGCATTTTGGGTGCTAGGTACTGTTACTCTTAAGTTTAACCTTTCCAAAATTGTTTATGTTTATGGAGCAGGTCATAGATTCATAGATATTCTAAGTCCATTGAGTCTTATGACCATTAACTCCATGTCAGTTCCCTCCCTCAGACCACATCTCCTCTCTCCAGGAGGGTCATATCAGTCAGTTCTGGAGTAAATTTGTGAATACCTATCCAGTCATCTGAGTTATTTTCAAAGGAAGATAGTGAATCACACTAACATGCAGTGGAAGTTTATGCCAAAAGTTTGGTAGGTGCTGGGTCATTAACCTGTCCCTCTACCATGTTTATTTATCTGTTTGTGAAGATTTAGGTCCCAGGTTCTAGTATTAGCAGAATCATTGGACTTGTAGGAATACAGGTGGTCCAGCACAACTCAAAAGTCTATAAGACATTGACAAAAGGGATAGCGTTTAGTGTCTGTATGATGCCAGTATGAGGAATTGTGTTGAAGGAACTGGTGATGTCAAAATACAGTGTGTGTGTACCACATGGTTACTATCACCAGCCACCTTCACTCTTTTAAAGATGTTTACCAGATTCAATAGGCAGGATCTACCCTCACAGAGCCAAACTGCTGGGGGTTCACATTGAATAAGATTCTTTATATTATAATTTATGAGATTAATTATAATATGTACCGTGGCTTTGCAGATTAGGCTAGTAAGCATAACATGTCTGTTAATACCTGGACAGTTGTGAAACCATCCTTATGGAGGGGCATTATGACAGCACTGCGTCTCTGATCATGAATTAAACCAGCAGCTAACATTAGGTTAAACACTTTAAGGAGTGGATCTGCAAGGACATGTGTAACATTACTAATTAAGCAGCCATGTATATTTTCAGGGCCATACAGGAAGTATTTTTTTTCAGTAAATGATCTTTAGAGATAATTGGTTGTGTAAAGGGTTCAGTTAATTAAGGACTTTAGAAAGACATTTTAGGGGTGAAATTGACACTACATTTGTTTACGAGGATGTCAGCAATGTCTACTTAGTCATAATGGGAAGCATCGTTATGATTAAATCCAGAGCAATGTAGAGTATTGTTTCTTAGCTTTCTGGCATAACTGAAGAATGATTTATAATTATCTTTGGCTTCAGAGTCCAGCCTAAGCTCAAGGGTTCCTTTAGTTAACTGCTTTTCATTGTTTTTTTTTTTGTTTTGTTTGTTTTTTTTGTGTCTTATAGTTTATTTATGGTAGTGGATCACCAGGGCAATTTATTTTAGAAGTTGCCATGTTATTTGGTTCTTGTAGGGTCTGCTAGTTTAATGCATTTTTTAAAATGGGTGTAGAATTCCTTAGTGAAGTTTGCTGCTTTATCAAGATCAGGGCTACTACAATCACAAGTAACTTTTGAGATTTCAGTACACAGTAGGCTGAGGCTGGCTTATTTGTAGCCTTTACATTCAGTGGAATTTGCTGTAGGGGCTTTTAAGAGTTTAAAGACAGTGGTTACAAATGTATGGTCAGATTTCACTGGGAAAGGAGACACATCCTCTAATAGGTATGATTGCCAACTGTTCAAGGGAGTTTTTGCTTATTAATTATACTCACTCACTCACTCACTCCACCCTGCCTATACTATTGTCTTCACCTCTCTTCTACACTCACCATTATTCTGAACTGCTGATTCCAAGTATTTAAACTCATCCACCTTCACCAACTTTACTGCCTGCATCATTAGCATTCCTCTATCCTCCCTCTCATTTACACACATATATTCTGTCTTCATCCTGCTGACCTTCATTTCTTTCCTCTCTGGAGCATATCTCTATCTCTCCAGGGTCTCCTCAACCTGTTCCCTACTCTCTCTATAGTGCTCTTACTTTAGTTAAATCCTACTGGTGGGCATTCTGTCTATTAACACTAACATCATACCTGACATTAAGTACCCATAATACCTGTGGCTGTGAGGGCCCCCACTGATCATCTTTGATTGTGTAGGGGCCCTCCAAAAGGAGCTACTGCTTGGGGGGAAAATGTGGGAAAAAATAGATCATCCATTCTTTTATTACATGCTTTATCCAAAACAGGGTTGAGATATGACCCTGTTAGGATAAAGCCGATCATTTGTGAATAAATATGAGTGAGGTAAGCACTAGAGACGGTCAGCCCAGGGTGATCGATCTCAGCACTTACCTGGGATTTTAAGGAAAGATGTTCCCAATCTTCAGAGACAGTTTTCGCTTTCAGGAAGTCGTATCAATACTGGAAGGACACTTGCTACTATAACTCTCAAACTCTTTGCTCAAGAATTTTGGGCAAAGTCAAATACAATAGAGGAATAAAGACTCAAAATCAGGAACACTTTTTAAATATTACTCTGATTCACTTAGAAAGTTTATAGAATAACATATTTTGGCATCAACATGCATTTGCTGAATAAAAAAAAGGGTGAAACTGCAATGTCTGGCATCATTTGTTGTCTGCAGTCATGAATGATTTACCAGCGAATCCAAAATTTTGCAATAGACCGGATAAAATGAGACAAAGGTATGGCCATTCTGTGAAATCAGGAAATGTGACAGGTATGCATTGCTCCTCAATGAGTTGAAAAAAAGTGACTTAATTCTGTTGTTTAATGACTGATAAAAAATAATCACTGATCTGGTGTGGTAGTACTAGTATCACTAAATATATTGTTAGTCATTGAAATCAGTGAAAAGTAGTATTGCTATAGCTTATGCATGCATGTGTAAATTAATGGGTGGGTCAACGTGTAAGAGTAACAAACTGGTCATAATTTCCTTCACTTTCTATCACAATCAGCACTGCCATTATGCTCGTGTATGGGGGGAGGGTCATTGCAATGGGTTTAAGAGTAACAAGTTGGTCAATGATTTCTTTCACTTACCATCACAAACATAGGCTTTAAAAATTCTAGGTGGTTATCTTTGGCCTAAGCAGGATGTGTCTGAAAGCAACTGGCACAGTGGTGCAGTGAATGGTGTTACCATTTCACAGCGCTTTGCTCTGGATGAGTTCTTGGCTGTAGCTTTCTCTATGGGGTATGTCCATGCCTTCCCTTTCTCTGTATAGGTTTATCCATGTGCTCCGGATTCTTGCAGCACCACAAAGTCATGGTGTAGGTAAAACTGTATTTCTGCAGTTTCGGTATAGATGATTGCGCAGCATGTTTACATGTGTTTATGCATCCTGTGATAGACCTGACTTGTCAGGAAGTATCAGAGAGAGAGAGAGAGACAGTGTGTGTGTGTGTGTGTGTGTGTGTGTGTGTGTGTGTGTGTGTGTGTGTGTGTGTGTGTGTGTGTACATGTGTGCATGTATGAAAAATATCACTGATTTGTATCTGTGGATATGTAATAATGCTGGGCACATGCATAATTCCTAGTTAGTGTTAAAACATGCAGTTAGCAAGTAATTAGGTTTCAAAAATAAGGCATAAAATACATTACAGAACAATTCGCCCTCACGCTCCAGACTGCCAAACTGCATCAATTGATTTTTGACATGGGCTTAGAGGTGGCCTCTTCTAACAATTGCACCCTTTCTACTGTAGCTTGTTTGTGGGCCTGGGGATCATGTGTTCATTATTTCTTTAATTTTCCTCAAAGTCCCACATCAGAAGTGTTCACAGGAGTTTATTATAGCTCATGTTGGGAATGGGAATAGTGTGGTCATTCCTTCTTTTACTTCACTTATAGACCGTAGATGTGTACAAAGAAGATCTACGTATATAGATTGTGCAGAGGAAGTGTACTCTATAGGAGCAACAAGGTGGAATACATTACACTGACCATTACTTCTTCACTTTACTTAAAATTGCACATCAGGTACTGTCTTCTGAGGGTGGAGGTAAAGAGGTATGCTATGTAGATGCATAATAGCAGTCACTTGAGGTATACAACTGTGTCCATCTGTGCCTTGGCAGAGGAATGCAGACACAGTGACTGTCTTTTTGCTTATTTATTTGGGGGGAGCCATGCAAGCAGTATTCCTAGCTAGGATTTTTTATCCTCTCAAATATTTGTCTTGTTAGTTTATTTTGAGTACTATTGTGTCAGCTTTGAACACAAAGCTCTCAACTTTGTATCTCCAAAATGAGGAACACTGCCTCTCATAATGTGGAACCAATGGGCAAAATGTAGAACCCTTCTTGCTAACAGTTTATTTTTAATTTTTTATTTAACATTTGTTGACCAGGAAAGTCCGACTAGGTTCCACAGAGCCTGTTTTCAGTGGAGGCCCGGGGAGAGATGCTCCAGACGCATGTCTTTAGAATGTGGGAGGAAACCGGAGAACCCAGAGGAAACCCACGCGAACGCAGGGAGAACATGCAAACTCCACACAGAAGGCACCCCAGCCAAGAATTGAACCAAAGAACCTTTTGCTATGAGGCGACAACATTAACAGCTGCACCACTGCGCCACCCGAGTTCAGTAACAACTTCAACTAGGAAAGTCACAGGATGGTTAAAATGTGATACTTTAAACTTAGAAAATGTTATTTTGATGAGTTAATATGATTCAGTACAATTTACCATGGATATCAATTTAAAAAAATTCCTAACACTGAATGCGTGATAGACCCCTTCAATGTGGAACTTTGTGGAAGATGGACTTTTTAAAACCCAAAATGAGGAACGTTCCTGCTAATGAGGTACACTTGAGGGTATGACTGACATAGGCGCCGGAAGCTGTTAAAGACTGGGGGGGGGGGAGGGTGACAGGGCACTTAGTGAACTAAAAAGGGTCATTTTTTTATAACTATTTGCTACCACAACATAGGTTCACTTGGAGGACATTTTAAGCTTAGCCAATTCCCTTTTGGTGGTTGAATTAACATTTTCTGATTGGTCTTGGCTATCCCAATGGCTGATAATTGTATATTAGCCCTAGTGAGAACTGTGATCATACCATAGATAATTTGAGAGGGCCATGTAACGGATGCAGCAGTTAGGAACTGCCTCTATCCATTAGTGGCATGAGGGGAAATCCTGGAGTACATTTTCTATTACCCATCCTTAGATCCAAGTTGCATTTGAATATGGATGGATGAGCTTTGCTTTATTTTTATGGATAGTCTGTTCCAGAACAGTGGTAGCCTCTGTGATATATATCTATCTCTCCACAACATTCAGTTTAGATACCCGCACTGAGTATTTCTGATGCCATTTGACTTGTTGATGTTCAGTAGGTCCATCTGTATTATGTCGGAGGATGCTTTGTATACCAGACATGTCACCTCTAAGCACTCTGTAGGATACTGAGTATAGTAATAAATCTTTGAGGTGGTCCATGCAAGACCTATTGTTTAGGACTTGTATCATTTTAGTAAGGTATCTCTGAAGGTATTCCAATTGTTGCATGGGACTGGACAGATACATACCAAAGTGGGCATTATACAAAATGATTGACATAATGAGAGCTTTTTAAAGGGGGACAACAACATTTCTACATCTAGTCACAATCAATTTGTTTATAAGTTGTGCAAAATAGAAAGGCTTTCTTATGACTCTGGGCACATGTTGGTCAAAAGTTAGGTCACTGTACACACAAGTTCCCAAATGCTAAACAATTGGATCAGTTCTCAGAGAGCATTATCATGATTTTTACACCAGTTATTATTTGGGACAAAACTTCTTACATGATGGTTAAGTCATTTGGGGATTCAATAACTTCTCCTAGCTTGCAGTCATCTCAAACTTAGCTGGCCAAAGCTCTTTAATATTTCCTTTTACTTTTGAAATGTATATGCCAAACAGAAAAAGTCTCAGCACCGAACCCTGGGGGACTCCATTGGTGACTGGTCTCTTCCCCTGTTTTGATTTCCTGCATCTTGTGAGCCAAGCTGGCAATGCAGCTGGTGATGTAAGTGTTTGCTCCTACATTATTCATCTTTTGCACTACACCTGAGTAGGGAATTGTGTCAAAAGGCGTGGCCAGGTCAAGGTAATGTGGTGTGAACTATTTTACCTTCATTCATTGCTTTGGTAACAAGAGTAAAGCTTAAAATTTGCCCATGATTTTGAGCCTTTCACACTTTCCTCTGGGCTGTTTTCAAACACATTTTTAGGGCCATGCATATGTGTATGCATTCCTTGATTCACCTTCCTGATTGTATTAAATTATATTCCTTGTATAATGCAGCACACTTGTTAGACTTAAGTTAGAGCGCATTTTAAATTTACTGTTTAAACATTTTTCCAGTAGGCAATGAAGCAAAATGCATGCACCAATAATGACAAAACTGCCTTATTCAGAAAATTTCCATGATTAACAGTCTACTTCTACACACAATATATAAATACAGAATCACAGTAGACTGTAAGCCATAGGCATGTTGAACTTATTTTCAATGGGGGGGGGGGGGCAAAATGCCAAAAAACAGGGACACATTTTAAACATTGCGTGTATAATTTTGGAAAGTTGCTTGCATAAAATGTTGTTACCAGCATGCATTTCACTGCCAAGTCTTGAACCCAGAAACCTGTGCACTACAGTCAGAGCAACATACCACTAAGTTAAACCAGCAATTTCTTGAAAAACTGGAAGACAAACTTAAATGGCTATCATATCATTTAGTGAATTCAGTTCTCACTTCTCACCATAGCACTCAACCACTTAGCACAAAAATACAGAACAAAGCCAACAATGGGGGAATACAGCCCCAAAATAGGGACACATTTCAAACACTGATTTTTATCTACTTCTTCTTCTTTCAGCTGCTCCCGTTAGGGGTTGCCACAGCAGATCAACTGTTTCCATTTCTTCCTGTCCTCTGCATCTTGCTCTGTCACACCAACCACCTGCATGTCCTCTCTCACCACATCTATAAACCTTATCTTAGGCCTTCCTCTTTTCCTGTTACCTGGCAGCTTCATCATTAGCATCTTTTTCCCAATATACTCTGCATCCCTCCTCAGCACATGTCCAAATCAACGTAATCTTGCCTCCCTGGCTTTGTCTCCAAACCTTCCAACCTGGGCTGACCCTCTAATATATTTATTCCTAATCCTGTCCATCCTCGTCACACCCAATGTAAATCTTAACATCTTCAACTCTGCCACGTCAAGCTCTGACTCCTGCCTTTTTGTCAATGCCACTGTCTCCAACCCATATAACATAGCTGGTCTCACTATCCTCTTGTAGACCTTCCCTTTCACTCTTACTGGTACTCATCTGTCACAAATCACTCCTGACACTCTTCTCCACCCACTCCATCCTGCCTGTACTCTCTTCTTCACCTCACTTCCACACTCACCATTACTCTGAACTGTTGATCCCAAGTACTTAAGCTCATCCACCTTCACCACCTCTAATCCCTGCATCCTCACCATTCCTCTATCCTCCCTCTCATTCACACACATATATTCTGTCTTAGTCCTGCTGACCTTCATTCCTCTTCTCTCTAAAGCATATCTCCACCTCTCCAGAGTCTTCTTCACCTGTTCCCTAGTCTCACTACAGATCACAATGTAATCTGCAAACATCATAGTCCACGGGGACTTCTGACTGATCTCATCTGTCAACCTGTCCATCAACATTGCAAATACGAAAGGGCTCAGAGCTGATCCTTGATGTAATCCACCTCCACCTTAAATGCATCCGGCACTCCCACCGCAGACCTCACCACTGTCACACTACCCTTGTACATATGCTGTGCCACTCTTACATACTTCTCTGCCACTCCCGACTTCCTCATACTGTACCACAACTCCTCTCTAGGCACCCTGTCATATGCTTTCTCTAAATCCACAAAGACACAATGCAACTCCTTCTGACCTTCTCTGTACTTCTCCGTCAACACTCTCAGAGCAAACATCGCAACTGTAGTGCTCTTTCCTAGCATGAAACCATACTGCTGATCACTAATCATCACCTCCCTTCTTAACCTAGCTTCCACTAGTCTTTCCCATAACTTCATGCTGTGACTGATCGGTTTAATCCCTCTGTAGTTACTACAGCTCTGCACATCACCCTTATTCTTAAAAATAGGTGCCAAAACACTTTTTCTCAATTCCTCAGGCATCCTATCACTTTCCAAGATTTCATTAAACAATCTAGTTAAATACTCCACTGTCATTTCACCTAAACACCTCCATGCTTCCACAGGTATGTCATCTGGACCAACAGCCTTTCCATTCTTCATCCTCTTCATAGCTATCCTTACTTCCTCCTTGCTAATCAACTGCACTTCATGATTCACTATCCGCACATCATCCAACCTTCTCTCCCTCTCATTCTCTTCATTCATCAACACCTCAAAGTACTCTTTCCATCTGCTCAACACACTCTCCTCGCTTGTGAGTATGTTTCCCTCATTATCCTTTATCACCCTTACCTGCTGCACATCTTTACTAGCTCGGTCTCTCTGTCTAGCCAATTGGTACAGGTCCTTTTCTCCCTCCTTAGTGTCCAACCTTTTATACAGCTCTTCATACACCTTCTCCTTAGCCTTCGCCACCTCTGTCTTTGCCATGCACCTCATCTCCTTATACTCTTGTCTACTTTCTTCATCTCTTTGACAATCCCACTTTTTCTTCGCCAACCACTTTCTCTGTACTTCTCTCCTGTACTTCTTCATTCCACCACAAGGTCTCCTTGTCCTCCTTCCTCTTTCCAGATGTCACACCAAGCACCTTTCTAGCCATCTCTCTTACTAGCTCTGCTGTAGTTAACCAGCTATTCGGTAACTCTTCACTGCCACCCAGTGCCTGTCTTAACTCTTCCCTGAACATCACCTCACAATTACCCTTTTTCAATTTCCACCATTTGATCCTTGGTGCTGCCCTCCACTGGGGATGCACAAGCCAGTGCATTTCTTTGTGCCAGTCCCAAGCCTGGATAAATGGGGAGGGTTGGGTCAGGAAGAGCATCTGGCGTAAAATTTTGCCAAATCATACATGCAGACAACAGTATAGAAATACTGATTTTTATAACTTTAGAAAATTGCTAGAATAAAAGGTTTTACCACTCCTGCAAACCAGAGGAACAGAACAAAACTGTGAGGCATAAATTCACAAGTGATGGTGGCTAGGGACTTTAGGCTCTTTTTACCTGTACCCAAGGTACAGGGTTTGAGCCCGAGAACCTCTAGCCACCAGATCTATCCACACACACACACACACACACACACACACACACAAACACACTCTGTTAGACTAGCAGTCCACTCCACTCTGCAGTTGTTTCCGCTCCACTCTGCAATTACGCAGCAGCTAATCCACTCCATTATTCTGGAAAGTAAATTCTTTCTGTTTCATCCATTCCCACTTGCAAAAACAGCTGGAAATAAGTGCCTTTCTGTTTCATCTCTTCCCGCTCACAAAAACAGCCAGAAATGGGCGCGCTGACATCATTGCATGGAAAACAAAAGGGGCAGATGATCTGCAAAAGTGGGGGGCCCCCCTCCCCCTGCACTCTATGGTTCAGGTGCCCAAGATGATTGAACATTACACCTTGGACATATTTTATGTCTTCCCTGAAAGAAGAAAAAAATAAGACTAAATGTTTTTTTCTTACTCATGATTTTGTTCAGGTCACCACAGGACCAAAAGGTTGAGAAAGTGTTCTAAAATGCACCTCAGAGCATTTATAAGCCTAGGCTTCTATAGGCCTCTTGGTCCCCAGATTCAGCTATTTGTACACAGTTATTACAATGCTGTCTTAGCCAGTTGGTGTGTTGCAAGGATGCAAGTGAAGGTAATGGTGAACAGTAGCAATGTATTTCTTTCATTAGTCCTAATTTTTGTTCAAACCATCGTCAGATGAAAAGGTTGTTTATAAAGATCTCTAAAATGCACTTCATACCATAGAGAAAGCTATGGCTTCTGGAAAAAGCTGGAAGTAAAGCAAAATGTGAAAATAAAATAATCTGTGTGATTTAGGGAGCCCAGGGTGCGGGTAAAACAGGGGGAGCATTGGAGGAGATGTGCAGTGGTAACACAGCAGACATTGGGATGCAACATGGAGCCCTTCACCTACGGCACAATTAAACTTAAGGATAGCTCTGCACATAGGATTGTAATGTAAAATCATTGCAACTAAATGCCGGTCACAGTGAATGTCACTCTGTGAGATGAGCCAAAATGGTGTGGTAAGCAGACATGTCATAATGTAAGGCTACTATATTCGGTCTGTGGGTACTATTACTAAAACTTTTCAGCATGAACTAAAAGGTTACTTAAGGGGGGTGGCAATGATAAGGTGATACTTAGACTGGAAGTGTCCTGAGGACCCCCAAAATGCTAACACCATCCCTGACATCTGGCATTGTGGGCAGCCACGTTAACATGATCCATTTTCAGGACTGATATGTTAGTTATGTTGTAATGTTTACCAGCTGGACTCTACCTAAAAAAGGCACTAGAGGGCAGAAAATCAGAGAACCTTTAAGTGTGCCTTTATTACCACTTTTACAACTGATAGTATGGTGATAAAGGACATTTTGGTAAATAATTCACTTATCTTAAGGAGTGAGCAGAAGATAATCGAAAATGTTGGCTCATGCCCACATGTGGTATATAAAAGGGCAGATACAAAACCTTACACACTTCCCCCCTTTTTTATATACAATTCAATTGCTTAATCACAATCAATTAACTTAAATGAATTCATTAGTTAAATGTGCTCTCAAGTTAAAAACACATTAATATGTTCTTTTAAAAATATGTCGCTATGTATAATACATAAATAATTCTCCTATAAAAACAAATATATAATAAACATTTCTTCTGTTAAAAAAAAAAAAAAAAATATATATATATATATATATATATATATATATATATATATACACTAACTTAATCGCTTCTATGTTCAACCATTTTCATCTAATCTCATCTTCCTTTAAATGAAGCAAGCTCCTTAGAGAAATCCTGTCATTAATACCAGGAAAAACTGTAGCATTCAACAACACCTGTCAGTGTGTTTCCCTGTATTCTAAAAAACAGGGCCAATTACCCCCCCCCCTCCTGTCTACCTACCTTTTCCAATACACAGAAGAGGAATTTTTTAAAATCCTTACAATTTATGCTATGTCTAAATAAGGCATTTGTTTTATCTTGTCTCCAAATTGCAGAAATGTGTTGGTAAATTTGCTTTTTTAACTTCTTTTCTGTTTTTCCTATATAATATGCACAGCAAGACTGGCACAAGGCCACAGAGACAACTCATTTTGCATTACAATTATAATTCCCTGTCACTGGAATTATTCTATTGTGACCCTCTATCACTATATTCCTACATTCATAGATATACCTACATTCCCTGCAGCCATTGCACTTCCTCATATTAACTAATGGAATCCTATCTTTGTCTTTCTTCCTTTCAAATAAGTTCTTAATATTGGGTCCTCTTCTGAAAACTATTTTTGGTTTATTACCCAGTTTTTCAGTTAATCCATATGCCCCAAAAACACAATTCCAGTTCTTTTCCACCATTTTACGGACCTCTACACTATCCTCATTATAAGTTAGCACACCAGCAAGTAGTTGCCTCTTCTGTCTTCTTAACAATCAACAAACTCTCAGGTTTCTTCACAAATGGGGGGATAAAAATCTTCTCTCCTGCTTGTTACATAACTGTCCTGTTCCTCTAGGACACTAGTTGGGTAACCCCTTATTGCCAGCATAGTCTTTAACTCTACAATTGATCTTTAAACCTGTTATCATCTATCGTTAGTCTTGATATTCTAATCATTTGGCTCTTTACCAAATTTCTTTTTTGCCAAAAGGGGTGGTCACTCTCAAAGTGCAGATAACTATTCGAGTGGGTGGGCTTCCTATATATACATGATTCATAACATCCATCCCTTCTATTTTTATATAGGTGGATGTCCAGATAATTACCTGCTTCTTTCTCAATTTTACTAGTAAAATTCAAAAAATCAGTAGTGGCATTGATATAGTTCAAAAAATTATCTGCCTCATCAAACCCACCTTCCCATAATATTAGAATATCATCCAAAAATCTATAATATCTAAAGATATTTTTCCTAAACGTTGAATTTAACACTAATTTGGTCTCCCAATACCAAAGAACAATATTAGCAAATATAGGGGCTACTGCTGCACCCATTGCTACACCTCGGGTTTGCTTGAAATATTCCCCCTGAAACCACACAAAATTATTTTTTCAGAACCAATTCCATGAGGGTAGCTAAGACATACACCATATCCCTTGAAACTCTGGTTCCTTCCCTTAGTGCTTCCTGAAAATATTCCATTCCTTCTTCATGTGGGATACAAAGAAAAAGGTCCTTAATATCAATAATCAAGAAAATAACTTTTTCCTTGGTGTATAAAAGGGGGAAGAACTTAAAGGCAGTGTCTGAAAAAGGGCTGAGCATACCAAGGCAATTATTAACACCAACAACCCTGAAATGTATGGGTCTATGTTAAATCACTGAACGCTTAAAAAAGCGAACGATGATTTATCGAAGCCATGTAAGGGAAAGCTTACAATCTCGAACGTTTAGAACAGTGATTTTTTTCCAAGGGAAAAAAATCGCTGTTCCACAAAACAAAAAAAAAATTATAAAACATTACATAAAGTGGGGGCCTTTGCCCCCCCACACCCCCAATGTGGGGGGCTGTGCCCCATACCCCCCACTTAAATATACCAACTCTGAGATTGCACTACAGTCACAAAAATGGCAAAGTAATGGAAGCGGCCAAGCGATTTTATTCCCAGGGAAAGAATTCACTTCACAGTTTGATCAAGATGCATTCGAAAGAATGCGTCTTTGAACATTTAATAGAAACCCGAATCTTCAAGTCTGGGAATTGCCCTCAGTGTGAACATATTCTTGTTAAGAAGAATTGCCTTATTTCTACTCATGAAATCACAATTAGATGGCATTTCAACTGCAACATAAAACAGGTGGTATACTGTGCACTTTGTTCAGCATGTACATGTTTTTTCATCAGTAAGACAGAGAGAAGACTCAGGGAGAGTCTATGAACATATTTATGACATTAAAAAACAGAAAAATACAAGTGCACTGCTTAAACATGTACAGCAAAACCCTACCCATTTTTTAAATTCATCATATTTGAACAAATTGCAGTGAATGAGAGAGGGGGACCATGTACTTTAACCCTCAAAAAGCTTGAACTTTATTGGCAACTTTATTTGAATGCTGATCTCCAGCCAGGTTTAAATGAAACTGTATCAATAGCTTGTTTATTAAGTTTAAGGGCTCAACACAGATAGTAAATGTTATTAAGTTGGTTTTACTGAGGAGCTGCAGTACATTAAATGTTAAGTTTGAATTTATAATTATAAAAATTAGTTTTTTTGGGTAAGTGCTGGGCTGGGTGCCATGGTAGGACATCTGGAGCCCGGTTGCCTGCCCCAGATGAGAGTCAAACCTTGTGCCTTTTGCTGGTGGGGTGGGTGCCTTGATTACTGAGCTAACTTCACATGAGTTTATTTTATTTGTATCTTAGTTACGTTGTGTGATGCGTGAATTGGTTGGAGCTTGTTGGGAGGCTTGGGAAATCACATTATTATATTAAGTGATTGTTATTGGTTTAAAATACTTTTTAAGCATGAGTGCAATTTGATTGTGTGTCTGATGAAGTCTTTTACATAAAAAGATGAAAGCACTCATGATTTTATGTATAAATAAAATGATTTTATTTTAAATCGACAAGCAGTGATTTTAAAAGGATTTAAGGGAATTTTCCTTTGCATTCAGGTTTGGTGCCTGCATTTCCAGCTCTCAGTGATCCATTTGTTTCAAGTTTGTTATGTTAATGTTCTGTTTAATAATCCCTTTGTGTATAATTTGGCTCAGTCAAGTGTTATATTCCATCAGGACTTGATTAGCCATAACATTACCACAACATCTAGGTGTAATTTATTGATATTATAATTGTGTTTGGCTTTATTCTGGCTTTTTAAACACGCACACTACATTTATGACCTTTGGTGTAACTAGCCTCTTTACTAAAACATTACTGTCTAATAAGAAAATAAAAATACATTTATGAAAACTCAGTTTTCAATACTGCAGTTTACTGTCTGCAATGTGACAGATTGTATGCTAGTGCTGCAGTGACATTCACAGATGCTTCATTTGTGCCATAACAATGTTTTATCAGAAATACATTTCTTCTACTTAAGGAAACACTGTCAGTAATTACAATGAGCAGCGTCCAAAATATCCTGGGTGCTGAGTTTCTGATTCATAGGTAGGTACTAGGCTATTGGCCCTAGGGCCTATATAAGCCTAGCCAAAAGGTACCCTGGCTTTCGCCACCCAAGAAAATTATTTTCCTGTGCCACTGTCAAGCAGAGCCACAAAAGTGATCCCCAGGGTGAATTTCCTATCTCCCATCCAATCATCAAGATTTTTCTTGAAGAGTGCTAATGAGGAGCTTTGTTTGCTATAGATAGGTAGTTTGTTCGAGAGTATGGGAAGTCTCTGGGACAGGAATCTATCCCTCCAGCATGTTCTGTTTATTGTGGTGACAAGGTTTAGGTCCCTAGAGCGTGTAGCTCAGAGGGATTGGGATTTCTTTAAGTAGAGCATGTCCAAAAGCTCTGGGTTTGACATAGCTTTGTGTGTTAGGCTGAGATCGCCTCTGAGTAGGCGATATGCGATGGAGTAAAGCTGCAGTTTTTTGAGACGGTCTGCGTAGGGCATCTGTTTGAGGCTGGTAATCCTCTTTGTGAGGTATTTCTGCGGCCTTTCCAGTTGTTGTAGATGTCTTGTGAAGTACATACCAAAAGGGACATTGTACTCTATAGTGGGTCTAATGAGTGACCAGTAGAGGGGAACAATGACCTCTTTTTTCTTGGATGAGAAACCTTTTGTGATGAGGTGTGTCACGTAGAAGGATTTCCTGACTACTGTGGTGATGTGATTATCAAAGGAGAGACTACTGTCCACCTGGGTCCCAAGGTCTCTTATCACACTTTCGGTGTTAAGTAGACTACCGCCTATGTGGCAGTTCATGGGTACAGAGCTGTTACCAAAAGGGATGACAATGCACTTTTTGGCATTGAGTTTGATGCCATGGCTTTTACACCAGGCCCTTTTGTAGGATGTCCACATCTTTTGGAGATTTGATTATGGCTCCTAGTTTGCAGTCATCTGTGAACTTCATTAGCCAAAGACCTTCTGTGTTAGCCTGCACTTCAGAGAATAGATACCAAACAGGAGAGGAGCCAGGACTGAACCCTGTGGTATTCCACTTGTCACTGGTCTGAAGGTGGATTTGGAGTCTGCTACTTTCACAGTGTGGGTTCTATCAGTGAGCCAGTTGGCAACCCATCTTGTGACATAGGGATTTATACCTAGTTTAGTGAGTTCATCTATAATTCCAGAGTGGGGGATGGTGTCGAAAGCCTAGCGAGATCTAGATAGGCTGTGTGAACCACCTTACCCTCATCTACGGCTTTGGTGACCACTTCAAAGAAATCTATCAGGTTTAGGAGACATGATCTGCCTTTTAGAAACCCGAATTGGGTGGGGTCCAGAGTCTGGAAATTACCAATGTCATTGTTTATAAGTTCCATGATGATGCGTTCCATAGCCTTGCAGACCAGGCTCGTCAGGCTAATGGGGCTGTAGTTTCTGTGGTCTGTGGTGGCTCCCCCTTTGTGGAGTTGGATAACTGTCGCTGTGCACCATTCAGTGGGCACATAGCCTGAGGTGAGGCTATGATTGAACATGGTACTTAGGTGGGGTGCCAGTTCGTTCTGTAGTTCATGTAAAATGCAGCCTGGGATGTTGTCAGGTCCTATGGATGCTGTGTTCTTGGCTTTAGAGAGTGTGTTTTTACCTGTGCAGGTGTGATTACAGGAACTTTGCATTCTTCTGGTATAGAGATGGGCCCTTTAGGGGATGAGAGGGGGGTAAAGTTAGCACTGAACCTGCCAGGATGTTGGCAATATCAGTTGGTTCTCTATATTTAGTGCCATTGTGCTGTAACTCAGAGCAGATCTGAGTGTTGCCATTGAGATTCTTGACATAGTTATAGAATGCTTTGTGGTTGTCTTTAGAGTCAGTGGCAATTTTGTTTTCGTAACTAGCTTTGGAGGATTTTATGAGGGATCTCAGCTTCTTACTGAGGCTGGCCAGGGAGTTCCTCCAATCATGGGATTTTACTCTTTTTTGCATTAATTATCTAATTATAATTAACCCAGCTGCTGCTGCTGTGTTTGTTGTAGGTCATGATAGAAACCTTATAGCAGTTTAAGATGGTATCTAGAATCCATTGTGTTCTCTGTGCAACATATTGGAAAGCAATTAGAGTAATGAGTCAAAAAACAGCTCAATTAATAAGGCTGTTTAAAAAGATAAATTATCTTAAGGCTTTTAGAATGTGAACAAGCATTTAAGAGCTAAGCATTTTGAGACTCTGACAAAATTATTATTACTACTTTAAATTTGTATCTTACTTTTTCTCAAGAAAATTGTCTACACTCATTAGACAGACACACACACACACACGCACACGCACACACACAGAGCAAAACAGAGATCACTATGATATCTGGTTACAGCAATTCAGCTTCTATTCATTTTTAATTTTGATGCAACTATTAAGAGTTGTTAGTATGCTTTATCTGAGTTTTATGCCAAGAAATAGTAATGTCTGATGGACGCAAAAAACTGAAACAGATATATTTATTATTTGCAAGCAATAACAGATGTGAATTTTACAAATGACAAAACCTTACACACACAGTCTGAACTTCAGAAGCTGCTATAGTAAGCTCAAGTAAAATGGCAGGGATTTTCATTTTGTATACCTGATAGCTATCATATATGAGCTGTTTAGCCCATGGTCATTGCTTAATTCAGTAAGTTAATTTATTGTGCTAATCAGAATATATGCTCTGCAATACCAACAAGCTAAAAAAAAGGGAGCTGGTGTGCATTCAACATAAGTATACAACAGGCTGTTGCCAAACAGTTTTTTTTCACAGTCACAGTCATATCTGAAAAGTCAAAACTGTCTAATTTTTCTGGAAGGAGATAAATGAATTTACTAGGGCATGCTCTGTCGGCAAGCCACCCACTCACTGGTCAGCATTACATTTCTGTGTTAAAGAAGCTGCCTGATTTCTTCTTATTCTCTTTATGCATGTGACACTATCCACACCTTAATATCAGTCATAAGGTGGTAGAGTAACATCGAATCCCACAGGGCCTTGACGAGTTGTCAAGGGAAGGGCACTTAACAGTAAGGTGGTGAAACCACAAGGAAATATATGTATTTTGCTTGACTGTGTTGGGTTGTCATGCACTTTGGGATATCTGTAAACAAACCAGTGTAGGTAAAAAGGATGAGAGGAGGCATTTACATTAATGTTCACATGTAGGTCATTTTTTCCATTGCTGAGGACTGGAGTTGTGCCTAACTTAAGCTGTCTAATGCCACATCATGAAGGGTATGATATCGAAGAAGGAAACGAACAGTATGAGTGAGACTGCTTTTGGGGAGGACCAAATTAAATGCATGTTTTTATACCAGAAGCTTAAAGAATAAAAGAATACAGAAAGAAAGAAAGCGGATCATAGGTCAAAGTTCCTGGCCATTCATACAACAGTGAATCCACTTAGTAATTAAAAAATGTACTGCATGTAAGGGATGTGAATCTGATGGGTCTATGACACCACATCAAAAAGACCTTTCATCAAACGGCTTTATCATCGAACATTGCATTAATAGAAGTCACTTTTGTGAGATTGTGGTACAGTGAAGATCCGAAAATTTGCCCTTTCCTCACATTAGTGCAATCTCAGAGTTGGTACATATATTTAGCGGCGGGTGGGGGGCATAGCCCCCCACAAAATCGACTACTATTAATGCAATTTTCAATTAAGTTAGATGAAAGGCCTTTTCGATGCCATGTCATAGAACCAATCTGATAAGAGATTCAGTTTATTACAGAGTGAGAAAAAATATGTCTGTCACAGACTTGATTCAAAAGAGAGACAGAGTACACGGTTAATAAGATGCTTGCAACACAAGAACCCATACAAGAAGGTTTAGAAAAGACAGGGTTTAAGACAGCAAACACTACTTGAAAGCCAGAAGATGAACATAAGTTGTGATATTTAGAAAGTGAAAGAAGGAAAGAGTTTTGGAACATGAAAATAACAAATGAGGAGAAGCACCCACCAGCAGAGTGGAGGTAATGAAGTCATGGAGTTAAGGTGAAGGAGTAGCTGAGGTGGGAATAAAGGAGACTGCAGTAGAGAAGTTAGGAAATGGAAGAAAATGCACTCTTATAACTCAAATAATTAATAATAATACTTTTGTCAGAAGTAACTAGATTGTCTCCAAAAATCACTGCAAATTAAAATATAAAATTTTATTAATCTCTCAGGTAGAATGACAAACATTGTCTAGAATATCCCCTCTCAGACAATGGAAAAATGAAACAAATTCCTTTGGAGTTCATCCAGAACTTTATTTGCCACCACTGGCATTACTTGAATAACTATCAGCTGGTATCACCAAAGCCATAGCTAGCTTTTCTGGCACTGTCTGCAGCTTCCCAACCTAGCATCCCCTCTCAACTAAAGATGAAAAGCAAAAAAAAAATTATAAATTTGTAACAAGTCAGTTGCTAGAAATGTAACAGGTGACTTGCTTCAATCAACCTACCACCCATGGAGCTCAGAAAAAATTCAGCCCTTACAAAGAATGCAGCATTGGTATTCATTTCTGAATGCTGGTACTGCCACCACCAAACACAGAGTGCTGAAGGGCTTCAGCTCTGACTGCATATACAGTATTACCATTCATTTATGAATGCCACTACTGTACTACAACCAAATTAGCAACTACTGGCCACACTTCCAGACACCTTGTGCCCAGGACAGCTACCCCCTTCACCCTGGCCTATCTTCAACTCTTGTCACTTACTGTCACATAACCAGCAGATACAGCTCCATGCATTATAAAGAATTGTTACTGGATCAGCAATCATAAACCACAATATGTTAAATACTCTCAAAATGGATTGCAAGTTTTACCTTTCAGGCTTATTTGCTGAGGTGAATTTCTTCAAATCCATTTCTTCAACACATAATTAGACTGTTTATGACTGGCCACCTGGTCAAATTTTCTATGTTTATTTAGTGATTTATTTCAAATCATTATGTCATTCACTGATTCTACTCATTGATAACAGACATAAATATAAAAAAAATTGACATTCTTGTTCAGAACACATAACAATTTGGGTTATGATCAGTGAGACCCGATCATAATTCTTTGCCGTCCATAGAACTTTACTTAAGTAATCACATGTACTACAAAAGTTGGGGAAAAATGCACAAAGGCTAAGAGTTTTACAGCTTTGAATGCCATAGCAGACTTCCTGTTGCCAGAAAGAAAGTGGCCATTACAGAAAAGCAGTGGAATGCCATTTAAACATTCAATTCACTGTCAAAATAAACATCTGAAGTGTTTAACAGTTTCTTGTCACTCTTCTTTGGTGGCCAATTCCTGTTGATGCTGTAGCTTGAGACTAGTGCTTAAAAGTTGTGAGAGTTGGTTAAAATGCATCTTTCTGATGTCAGAAAGATGCTGAACAAGCCTGTTTTCCCTGATCTCTTAGTTAAACCCAACTCTTCATGCTCTACATAGTGATTCTCTTTTCTCTGCCATAGTTCTAAACAAACAGTCCCTACTTACTGCTTTGCATGGGACTGCTAGCACTCTGATATTTCTAGAACAGAACTGAAACTGTCTCTGAACACCTGTTTTGTTGTTTGTTTTTAATGGGTGGAGAGGGAATAGACTAATTTTTTAAGTAAGGTACAAAAACTCAGTCTTATCCTTAATGAGAGACTAACTCTTACGGACCAGCTCTTAGATGACTCTAATTAGTTGATCATGTCACCTGATGGAGTAACCCTGCTCAAGCACCTGTTATCTGAGGCTGTGTAATTGTACATGCTTTGATCTTCATTGTCCTATCACAGATCCCATTATTTCAGGTTCCATAACTCAGATCTCTGCTACCCAGCTACATCATATATTCAAAAGATTATGAGATTATGTCAGCACTACAGAGTCTGCATGCCTATCAGTTCAGCCAGCAATCACTATCAAGGCTCTGGTGTTCATGAGTTTAGGACTGGCCAGATTCCTGCTTTCTACCTCTTTGAGGTTGTTCGGCATTCCTAGGATATGACAGGATTCTTCAGATTGTTTATTATTCTCCTATCATGCTTTACACCTCTGGAACCTCTTCCATGGGACCTAAAGAGTCTCCTATGCTGTACCTTTACGACTTTTTTGTTCAGTCTATCTATTAGCCTTTTTCTGTCATTCCTTTTAACACAGTTTTCACTTTTTTAGAACTTAATTAACAGCCAAGTTTTATTCTGTTCTTTATTATATTATTTTGTTCTCCTGTTTTTATGTTGTACACATAATAAAAAAACAAATATTGCACTGTGTTTTATTTACAGAATGTGGATACTAAACTTTGATATATTTCAGTATCCTCATACATCCCCCCCCCCCACATCCACAGCCCTCAGCACACCCAAACATCAATATTTCTATGTGTGTGTACGTATGCAAACAAAATAAATAAATAAAATACACTCATCTGTTTAATGTTCTACAGCAATGTAATGCTGTTCCCACTTGTGGTCAAACTGTTCTTTTTGTCACGTGAAATGAGGTTTTCTATTTCTATTGTAGCACTGCTTTCCATGAAGTATATATATATATATATATATATATATATTAACATTTGCAGACTAATCATGGGAGAGAATCATACAAATACTAAGCTGAAAATATCGAAACCTGTCAAAGTACCAACATTTACTTTGATGAGCATGGTTCTATTAACTTGCACAGTTGAAAAAATACGTTCTCAAATAGTACAATATAGTAATATCTCTAGAAGTGCTACTGAATTTTAATGCTGTAAATTTTTATGGCCTACCTGAACTGCATTTACTTTGCACCTCAAGGAAGAATTAATTTTCCTGTTGTAAAATAGAGAATATTGTTCTCTAAATGCATGCATTGAGTGACAAAATGCTGAATTTGTTTTGGGGAATACAGTTTCTGAAAATCTGCATAACACTGGTGCATTTGCTTTGGTAAGATTTGTTTTATAAGAGCTACTCTTCAGTGTGTTCAATGACAAATTACAAAAATAAGCATTATCACACCCTGCATGTGTGGCAGTCAGCTTTCACAAGACACAATATGAAGTGTATTTTGCACCCCTGAAAGAAACTGTTATATTCATTTGATCAAACATCTTTTATACCACAGAAGAAACATTTCCATCATATATTCAATATTCCTTTTCCTCAGAGACATAACAAAGGCAGGTACTTATTAAATTCGCTTCTCTAAATTTCCATTAACAAAACCTTCACACCAAACTTAGAAGATCCCATCACAAAGATGAAAATACTAATAAACCATTGTAAGATGGCTATAAAAACAACCATAAATATAGCCTTAATGATGGCCAAGGTGACTGTGAGAGCTGGGTGGGGAGGATAGGGTTGAGTGGTCACTGTCACCTCACCCATTCCGAGGTGAGGGTGATACTCTTATATTACAAATTACAAGTCAAACTAAGTGTTATCACGGTCCAAATTCTCCTGTTACTAATAAAATAGATAAATGATCCAAAAGAGAAGCACAGGAGCAAACCAAGGCTGACAACAAAAATCAGCATAAATCCAGCAGTCACTGAGGCTTATTCAAGCAGCAGAAATAAATGCTAGTTCAAACAATGACTGCATCTGTGCCAAAAACAAGTAAAACCAAGCTGTTTTATTGGTAAGCGCTTTCACCCTGTAAGGGCTTTGTCAAACCATAAGAAACAAACACTGAATAAAATCAAGTCACATTTTATAAGGAAATAGGGATGACATCACTTCCTGTTCCTGATTAAAACTTTTCAGTGTGCAGAAATAATACAGGTCTATAAAAAATGTATACAGAAAACTATATATATAAACAATATATATATATAAAAATATATATATATAAAAAATACACATCTGTATATAAAGGCAAATATAAAACATTTGTTAACATTCTAAAATATGTATGTTTAGCTCACAGTGAGTCTCCTATTCTTAAGAGCAGGTTTCCACGGAATTTTGTCATTCAGACCTGGTCTCCGGTCTGCTCTAAGTCTGATAATCCATTTTAATTCCAGTGTTTCAGTGTAATTGCATATATCCCCACCCCTAACACTGGGTTCATTGATCTGTATAACTAAGAATACAAATGAATGTGTATTGTCACTGTATATAATGTGTTTAGAAAGTGCACTGCGTGGAGACAGTGTACGAATGTGATAAAGGCGTTCCCTTACTCTGACTCATAGGCGTCTGTCTGTCTTGCCTACGTAGAATGCTTGACAAGCAGTGCACTTAGTTAAATAAATGACATGTGATGTATTGCAATTAGCACTGAGTTGAAACCTGAAACAATAGGAAGTAACTGGGTGAATAACTGGGCACTGGTATCTACACATTTGCAAAACTTACAACAATTACATGGAACAGTACCCACAATATTGTTCAAACACTCATTAGGCTGTGTAGATAGGCGAGGGTAACAAAGTAATCTATGTAGGTTAGACTTGTTCCTATATCTAAAATAAGGCTCCTCACCAACAATGTCTTTAAGCTGTGAATCAAGTAAAAGCAGATTCCAATTCTTGTTCAAAACCTCTCTTATACTGTTTATATCTTGCGTATAACTAACAGAAAATCTAACTGGTGGATTCCTAACTTCAGGACATATATCAGGGACATTCTCTACTGGATATGGTTGTGAGAAATATGGTCTAGCAATACCATTCCTCAGCTCCAAAACACCTTCAAAGTTTGAGGTGATCTCATCTGGCCTATATGCGCTTTGTAAAAGCCTGTTGTTTAAGTCTGACAACTCTTGTAAGAAGCTATCATAATTTGGATTCATCCTGGATGCTCTTATCGCCTGTCCCCTTATCAAGTTCTTATATATGTAATTGGGGTGCATACTTTCCCGATGTAATAGGGAATTCCTATAGCACGTTTTTCTAAAGACTCCAGTATTGAGCATCCTATTTGGCAGTCTATCAACAAAAACATCCAAAAAAGTAATGCAATTAATCGAACTTTCAATAGAAAAGTTCAAAAAAATGGTTAGGCTGTTAATCTCTTTATGGAAATCATCCAGGGCTTTATCTGTACCAGTCCACAGGAGGAAAAGATCATCAACAAAACGTGCATAGAAAACAACATGTTTCTTAAAACTATCTAGGACAAACAGCTTAAGTTCCCGGTCCAGCATGACAAGATTGGCATACCTATTGGCACATGAAGTGCCCATAGCCACGCCATCCTTCTGAATATAGGCTACCTCATTAAAAAGAAAGATGTTATTTTCCAGGACAATATCCAACAAGGTACCAAATAAATCTTTCATAGCTGGACTATAGGCTTTGCAACTCTGTAAACATCTCATAACACTCTCAACACCTTCAGAGTTAGGTATCATAGTAAAAAGGGACTGTACATCCAGGGTAACCATTTTATAATACATATCTAACGGTAGATCTACAACCTTGGAGTATAAGTCCAGTAAAAAATGTTTCGTGTCTCTAAGAATATATGTAGATTCATTCACCAGGGGTCTTAGGTGTTTCTGAAGGTAGATGGATAGGGGCTCCATTGCCCAACCTCTCCCTGCTACTATTGTTCTCATTGGTGGGTCTCAGGGATTTTTATGTACCTTGGGGAGGCCTTGGATGACTGGAATCAAGGGGTCTATCACATGTAAAAAATTAAACAGGTCTTCATCTATAACCTCATTGAGTAATAAATCTTGCAATGTATATGATATGTTACGCACCTTACTCTAGACTTCATTCAAACTAATTATTTCATAAAAATCACTGTCACTTAACATGAGAGTCATTTTTTGTAAATAATCAACACTATTAAACACCACTATGGGTCCACCTTTATCAGCTGGTCTGATAATGAGGGTTTTATTATCCCTTAGATTATTCAAAACTGTTCTCAATCTGGGGGTTAAATTCCCATACCACTTCTTCTTCCTGTTATTCTGATCTAGGGTGTGCAAATCATCCTCTACCATTTTCATAAAAGCATCTAGTAGGGGATGTAATACTGGTACATAAGTTCTAGGTTTTTTAAAAATCTTAACATGCGGTGTGTCCTTGGAAAAAATACCATAGTCCAGTTTAAGCTGGATATTCCGACTAAACAACCTCACATCTACAATAGTGTCTGTGATTTGACTCCTAACTGAAGGTATAAAAGATAGACCCCTGTTAAGGATCTCTATTTCGTCCTCGGATAACACCCTGTCTGAAAGATTCCAAACTAATGTCTCGGGACTCTGTCCCATATCTTCTTCAGTGTTTGTCCCGTAAATTCTTCTCCTGAGGCTTTCCTTTTCTGCCTGCCCCGACTCATGGATCTGTTCCTCCCTCCTCTGTGTTGTTCGTCTATAGGGAAAGGGGTAAACCCATGTACACCCACCAAAGAGGGCTCCTTCCTTCTGACCGAAGGAACTGGGAGTGGTTGTGAGGGGGCATTGGGTTGAAGGGTGGGTATAGTCTGTACTGAAGTAGTTGGTTGTGTATTTCCATGTATATCATTAGTACAGTCAGTGTGTTCTTGTAAATCATTACCTATATTCACACTACCCACTATCTGTGTGCCCTGGTTAACATCCACATCATGAGTAACATCCACGGTTTCAGGTAAATGAACATTGGGACAGAGCCTTCAATTTAAACTAGAATTCACTACACTTACAACTCCATTATTCTCTGTAGACAAAATAGAAGAGCCATTAACATTGGTGTAACTGGCAGTATTAACATTGTTGTTTCTTTTAAAATTAACACTGTCATTTCTGTTAAATTCTGTCCTCGGCCAAGAAAAGACTTGGCTGTTTTTAAAATCCACTGTGTCCCTCCGTATTTTAGAGGGTTTTTGCTCAAGTAGCTTCTTCTCATACAAAAAAACATTGTCTAACAGTCGCTCTGTTAATCTACCTACAGTAACTGCAGGAAAATTAGTAGAAATAAAGTTTTGAGAGTTCTTGATCTTCTCCCTCAATAACAGTTATTCAGGAAAGAAGAACTCATTAAGTAAAGTCATGTACTTAATACTGACCTCCAGACTGAGTTATTGCCACTTGTACAACAACTCTGGACAGGTAGAACCTGTTGTCAGCATCTTAAGTACACGTAGGCCTCTTGGAATAATCCTATGTTGAATACAGACTTCAAAGTGTTGTCTTTGGGTCTGTAAACGTAATCTGGATGACACCTAATGGGAGCACTTGGTGTTGCACTTATGAAGTATGAGCCCATGAGCATGTGCTGCTATTGTGTATATCATTGTCTTACATGAGTGAGCATGAAAAGGCATGCTGCCTGCAGTTAACAGCATATAGCACGGACCACTGAGCCACCATGATGGAGGGGCTACCTACCATGAGGATAGGTCTCTCTGCAGACCCAGCAACCTGGCCTGTATCTATCACCATTGGAAGATGAATGTGTTGCCTATTCTGGGACAGGAATAGATGGAGTGTAATTCTCTCACCTTACTCAGGGGTATCTGGCTGTTGCCCCACGGAATAAATGGGTGGATTGAGTGCAGGTAGAGGAGGCACATGAATGGTACTAACAATACTTAACTTTCTGCCTTCATACAGAAACACTTATAACATGTCTTAAATCTCTCAACGACTTAAGTACAACATCTCTTCCTTGTACACTGCTTCCTGCGTGACAAGCATGTTTGCAAATATGTTGTGAAAAAAAAGAATCATATACTCTTTCCAAGCCCAAGCTGTATTTAGTCAGACACAAAACAAATTTATCGGACATGACCTTGCTATGAATGCATTCAGCTGGAATAAAATTGTGTAGCATTCAGTTGATAGTGTTTCTTCAATAATTTCCTTAAGTGCTGTCTCTTTCCCTATCTCACATTTGTATAGATAGATAATCCATGTTAGTCTTCCATTCTGGAAGGCATTAACTGTCTCAGTGAACAGGTCTGAATAGGCCTGTTAATGAGAATAACATCTTTTGTTTAAAGCTCAGTTTTATTCTAGGAAATACATTGTCAAGTTCTATTGTATCATAAACATTTAGATTTATGAGATAATTTAAAAGTCTGTTTTATAACAATCACATTTCCTGTCATATTCATTTATACTGTTTAAATATGGACTGTCATGACATATTTCCCTGAATACTCAACAGAAATATTTGCTATATACTAAATTATGTGTTTGCTGTGTTTCATCATCTCTATTTCATTCAGTTACAGGCTAATTATCTTGACCACAACTATCTTTCTTTTTGTAAACTAGCAACAACTTTACAGGATAATTTAATACTGCTCTATAAAAATCAGCTTTCCTCTCATGCTTATTTATGTTGTCTAAGTATGGGCTGCCACAGTCAATTTCTATAAATACTGGGTAGGAATCTTTGTTGTATACAAAATTTTGTTTTTGCTCTCCTGCACTTTCCAGGTCCTTCCAATTAAAGATAATTATCAAAACTATGATTGCTTTTCTTCTATAAAGTAACAACAAAATATTTCATGCTTTGAAAACTGCCATGTTTATTCTGTTTGTATCTTTCTGCACTGGCTTGATTTTTTATTTCAGTCTGGAGGTAAACCGTGCCACTACTGCAGAGAGGGAGAGTAGAAGGCGGTAACTTCCCCACATACAAGCTACTAGGGGGACATGAGTGGCATCTCAGAAGAGTTGCTGATTGGGCTCAAGTGCAGTGATAATATTATTTTAAGTAACTACAGCCAGTGCTTAAATGAATGTGTTCAGTTGTTTGAAGTGTGAGTTCATATTCTGTGTTTGTAACTGTACCAAGGAGCTATTTAGTTTTAGCTCTTTGCTGCAGAGATAGAAGGATCCCCCTTTTTTTTGTATTTCAACTTTGTGTTGGAGGTACCACTCTGGGGATTGCCCAGGGTACCAAACAAGCAAGCTATAGGTCTGAACTGTGCCCTTCTAACAATGTATCACTCATTACTTACTTACTGACATATAAAAACTATCTTTTTAACCTCATCTTTTCAGACATTTTTCTTTTTCACTTGCTTTTGTTTTCTTCCTCAGTGGAAAGTTTTATCATGTCCACTGTGGCTGACTTCACATGGGCTGTCACTAATTCATACTTCAGTATCAGCACATGTTTAACAGCAACCGACTGTCTTAGCAAAGCTCACATTCTTGCAGTTTGGGCTGACTGACCTCACTTATACCTCATTGCTTTTAAAGGAAAATATCATCTGGAACATCAAAAAAAAGTTTTTCTTTTCATTCTACCTTTGTATTTCAAGCTATTTTAATATTTCTTCTTATATTTTAATGTTTTATCACATAACTGTTGCCATAGGGTCACCCATACTAACATTATCATGTCTTACTGTTTTGTCTTCTGGTTTCTAGAATCCATTGCCAATTCCATTAATATGAGTCATGCTAGTCATAATGAAATGAGGTGTTTGGAAATGATGTGTTTTTAACTTCAATATAAATAGAATTTCTTTAGTGTGAGCTACAGACATCTTACAAAGCATACCGAATCTAATTCTTTTCATTTTTTCATTTATCACCCTGGTTTGCATTGTTCTCAGAGCTGCTGTAACTTAGTCATAGTAGTTACAAATCGTCATCAAAATAATATTGTTAAACTGCATTTTTTAAGGTTGAAAAATGATAGTCCTTCAAGTACTGACATACCCTCTTCTATACTCTTTTGGGAGTGTCAAAGATATCACTGTAAATTAGGAGTTGTAAACGGACACTTCAAAAAATGCGTTTTGCCACTCAGCCGTCTCTGCAGTAGGAAGACGTATGATTTATTTTTATCCTGAATGCTGAAGAAATGTGCTGTGTTTGCTTAAAAGCATTTTGAATTTGTATACTTCTGAGCTATGTTAAAATGAAGCTCAAATGTCTTCATGTATTACACGTCAGCTGCATTTGCTACACCTTGATTTGTAATATTGTAGTATGTTAACACTTCATAGAAACCAAAACTTCTGAGCATGACAAATTACTAGTAATGTCCTGCGCTGTGCGTAATATTAAAACACTACTGACTATAAGGAAATTGCCGTTGCACAAAATAATACCTCTAGAAGGCGGATTACTATTGAAAAAAGTGGTCAGCTATGTGTACCAACACTGTTTCTCTTCCTCTCTGTAACAAGGTCATTAGAGAAAAGTTCTACTACACTCTGCATGCCATGTTTTCTTTTCATAACCTTTAATTCCAACAAGACTAAGAGTTGCTTATATAAGATTGTGGGCAGCTCATGATGAGATGGGAAACACTACATATTTCATTGTTTCTGTGGTATGCCATGCAAGTGCAGACAAATACCTCTGCCAAGGTATGCAAGAGGGTAAGCTTAATAAAAATATGTGTCAGCTTTTCCTTTACACAATTACAAAGCAAGGAAGTAAACGTTTTATAAACTATACACAGATGGTGACAATGAAATGAAGACCCTAAGAAAAAGATGATAAAAATGTAATATCATCACCTTTGTCAGTCATACAGATATACATACATACGTACAAATATTTTAAACCCAGGAAATGATGCCCTTCTAGCCTGTTAATATACCAAAGGAATTGTTCCCATAATAAGTGTACAGGCTGTTCTTAAAATATCCAGACTAGTACTTGCTTTAATGTAATTTAGCAGTCAATTCCATGCATCCCCTACTCTCAAAGAGAACCAATTAGTACACTTATCATACATATAGAATCTTCTACATAGGGTTGTATTCGCTACTACTTTTTGATAACCCCAAACATTCCCAGAAGTAGTTGTCTCTAAATGCCCTATATACCTGAACAAGGTCTCCTCGTAAATATCTATATGAGATACTGTACAAGTTCAGACACTTTAGTCTTTCACAATAACTTAAATTTTCACACCCATGTACACCCTTGGTATATTTCTGCTGTACTCTTTCCAGATTACTTATGCTTGTTTTCTTATAAGGTTTCCATACTGTTATTATTGGGGTCCAATATAACTAACGGACAATGACTGTAGCATTTCTGGTGTGCTAGAAATTATCTTTTTATACAACCTATAGTTCTGTAACTATTAACCAAATGGTTGATATGAATAGAAAAACTAAAAGCTAGATCTAAAAATATGCACTGAAACTCTAGATTCATTTAAGAACCAATCACTGTGTGCTTTATTAAGTATTCATCTTTCAATTTATGTCTCCGAAATATCCTACAGTTCGTTTTTAATGTATTTATCAGCATATTATTCTCCTGTGCCAAAATGGTCAATTTCTTTTGCAGATATGCCCTATCTATAACACATATAGTCAGTTTACTATTTTCAGGTCATATTCACTGAATCATAGTAGTCATCACAACTTCATCTTCTTCATCACCTCCTCATTTGCAGTGTCATCATTTCTTCATCATCTTCATTTTCATTTTTGTCAACATCATTGTTATCATTGTCACGTCTTCATCACACCTATTAGTGTAATCTGTGTTATTACACTGTATGTCAAGCATTATACACTTCACAAGAAATTTTATCATGTTCTAATTTGCTTTTTACATAAAAATAACTGCATTTTGATACTTATTTATTGCCTGATTGATTGATTGTCCTGCACTTACATTTTGAAATCTGCTTTTGACAAAGGAAAACAACTATCCACTACAAACTGTCAAACTATTTATACTATCAATTACATCAAAATTCTAAGTCACATGACATGGATTCAAGAAGTAACTGGACAGCTGCTCAGCCTACTCTAAATACAAATACAAATTTATTATACTTTATGAGCATAGTTGCAGTGAAGTAAGTGAAGTAAAATATATGTATTTTACAATCAGAAATATGGCTTCACATAATAAGATCATAATTACATGAGAAAGAAATGGTAAGAAACTTTGCACATGGTCTCTAATGCCATATATGAATCTGTACATAAAAGCAGCATAAAGAACATTAAGCATAGCCGAACGGTATATGCTCTGGATCCAAATGTCCACATTTTTAAAAGAAATAATCTATTGTAATCTCAGTTGGTGGATTACTACCACTCTCCTACACCTCCCTCACCCTGTCCTAACATTCCAGAGATCTTCAAGGAAGTTTTTCTTCCATGGACCAAAGATCAGTCTCACTCATTGACAGTTACCTGCTTACTGATAAAACTGCAGCATTTTCCCTATTATTTTACATAGGAATTGGAAGAAATTACATTAACTGCAACATTTAGTAACACTCTATGTCCACATTTTCAAAGTAACATCCATGGATTCCCATTTTTTTGAAGTACACCATGCTCTGCATAATTTTGAGAGTAAATGTCATTACACACATTGAGTGCAAAATCCCCCTTAAGATGGAATTGCACAGTGACACCTTAGATTTTATAACTTAGAGCTCTATTATAATTATTCTGAAATGTTATCCCAAAATATTAAAAACTGGCAAATGTTATGAGTTGTGTTTAATGCGATGATTGAGCCTCCATATCTTTAAAAACTGAAAAGGTATAATTTTGTATATAATGCAATAAATATTTCTTCATATCTTTGCTATGGTACAATATTCTTATACCAGTTTTGGAAAATTTAATTTATAGGAACACTCCTTGTGAATAACTACATTAGTGTTGGCCATTTAAGTCACAAAATGTGGCTTTATATATGAAATCATATTTCAGTCAGTGCCTGCAAAATCTAGATAATGGCACTTGTTGCATTTAACAGGAGTATTCTGAAAGTTTTGTCTTAAAATAAACAGGGCAATAGTTAATTACAATAAGCTGATTCTCCCTATGGAACACGTTGGATTAATATTACCTGATTTGAAAGAATACTTTAGAGCTGTGCAGTTAAGGCTCATATGCATAATTCAAGTAGAATTGTATAAATCAATGTGGAAAGGGAGGCCGGAGAAATGAGGGGAGGGAAGCTTGAGAAATAAAGACAAAGTAGGATTTTGGATGTTAGTCCATAAGGCAAATAACTTCAGAAAATATTATGTTCATAAAGTAACAAAGTATTTAAGAACTAAGCCAACATGGGAATGGAGAAAGACTTTACTGATAGAGATAACTGCAGGTTAGGATACAGGCAATTTGCAAGATGGGGCTAGAATTAGAAATTAGCAAAGAACCAAGATATTTGGAGAAAATATAAGGGCTTGACAACAGAGTATAGGCAAAGATAAAGAAATAGGAGAGTGAAAGACAAGCTTTGCTAGAATTTTTAGCTGAATGATGAACAGAAGCTGTTGTTAAAAAAGGATGACTTGGGCATATTAAATGCTGCATGATAACTATAAGAGTCATCAGAAGAGGTTTGAAAAGATTGATAAAAGAGAACAGTGGAAGGACATATGTATTGCTTGGTAATATGCAACAAAGACCAGAACGTTTAGGATTCTTGCTTGGAAGTGTTTGCATGGGTATTTTTATACCCCAAGCAGACTTCAGAGTGATTTTCCTCTGGAAGATATCAAATGATGGAGGTGTGAAGCAGGAGAGTGAAAGACAAAGTAAGAGAGAGATGTTTTTGTGAATGTAATAAGTTGGTGGTAGATTTTAAAAATTCCATTAAGACTACTTTGTCAGAAATGGGGAAATTTCAAACGAATTTGTGATAATACTAAGAAGACTGAGCAAATATTTTTCCTGGATCAAAAGACACAGCAAACATTCTATCAATCAGACTAGAACATTTGGTCATGTGAGATATGACCCTCTGAAAGACCAAGAAGTACACACCACAAAACCTATGCAGCCAAACATAAGAAACATGACTGAACCTGTTGGTTCAAGGTGTTCTGAAAGGATTGCTAAGGAAAAAAATCTTATGCTGACATCACCAAGGAAAGTTTGATTTTAGAGTGTAATCCAAGGCAGAAATTGATGAGATGAGCTACATGGGAATAGATACTACAAAGTCTATGCAACACTGGCAGCTTTCACTGATGAATACTGCAGGATAACAAACTGGTGAGTCAGAAAATGTCAATTTTTGCAATGTTATAGGAGAAACTGTCTCCACAACTCTGAGCAAAGAATTAAGCACTACTATTGAGGGGAGTAATGGGTGTGATTTTGCAGGCTATAAGCCTCCCGTTTTTGATATTCACAACTTGAGCTCCTCCACATTAACAAATGATCATGTTGTAACTTTGAAAAAGGGTTTAATTGTGCGCCTTCTAGCAGGGCCAAACTGGACAAAAACTTTACAGAACTAAGATTGTTTACCAAGAAGTTAAAATTAAAGTGTATCATTGCTGATGGTAGCCCTCTCTTTGATAAAGGTTCAAATGAAAAAATACTCCAGATTTATCATTAATCCCAGCCTTAATGATATTTGAAAGTGTGTGTGATCAACATATCAGAAACTGTTTAACTAAGCCAACTAAAAACAGTTTTTAAACATTTGTAATGAATGGAAAGTCTTGCAGGAAATTAATAATTGTAGCGCTCTAAAAGTTATTAAAACAGACTGGGGAACAGACTATTGTATTAATGGACACTGAGAAATATATAGAAAATTGAATTACTGTTATACAATGATGATTTTTACCAAAAATTTACATTATATGATGTTAACAATCCATTCAGAGCAATTGACAGTAACATATTTGATCTTACATACTAACAGACTTCCTGTAGATGTGTATAACATTTTGGTGGTAGAAAATCCAGTTATACCTACATTTTTTGGAATTCTTAAAATACACAACTCTACAGAGCCCCCTCCCCCCCCCCTTAGATCAGTAGTGCTAGCCTACAGCTCCAAATCAGAACTCTTAGTAATTATAACAGACAGGCTACATATCAAGAAGTAAGAAAAGGTAAATCCTGCATCAGAGGTTCATGGCACTTTTGTGGAACAACTTAAATACATATGTTATGAAAATGAGTGTTGGCTCATTTCATTAGACATCATCTTCTTTCGGCTGTTCCCATTAGGGGTCTCCACAGTGGATCATCCGTTTCCATTTCTTCCTGTCCTCTGCATCATGGTCTTTCACACCAACCGCCTGCATATCCTCTCTCACCACATCCATAAACCCTATCTTAGGCCTTCCTCTTTTCCTCTTACCTGGCAGCTCCATCCTTAGCATCCTTTTCCCAATATACCCAGCATCCCTCCTCAGCACATGTCCAAACCAATGCAATCTCGCCTCTCTTGCTTTGTCTCCAAACTGTCCAACCTGAGCTGACCCTCTAATATACTGATTCCTAATCCTGTCCATCCTAGTTACACCCAGTGCAAATCTTAACATTAACTCTGCTACATCCAGCTCTGACTCCTGCCTTTTCGTCAATGCTACCGTCTCCAACCCATATAACATAGCTGGTCTCACTACCCTCTTGTAGACCTTCCCTTTCACTCTTACCAGTACCCGTCTGTCACAAATCACTCCTGACACTCTTCTCCACCCATTCCACCCTGCCTGTACTCTCTTCTTCACCTCTCTTCCACATTCACCATTACTCTGAACTGTTGATCCCAAGTACTTAAACTCATCCACCTTTACCAGCTCTACTCCCTGCATCCTCACCATTCCTCTACCCTCCCTCTCATTTACACACATATATTCTATTTTAGCCCTGCTGACCTTCATTCCTCTCCTCTCTAAAGCATATATCAACCTCTCCAGGGTCTCCTCAACCTGGTCCCTACTTTCACTACATATCACAATGTCATCTGCAAATATCATAGTCCATGGGGACTCCTGTCTAATCTCATCTGTCAACCTGTCCATCACCACTGCAAATAAGAAAGGGCTTAGAGCTGATCCTTGATGTAATCCCACCTCCACCTTAAACGTATCTGTCACTCCCACTGCAGTCCTCACCAATGTCACACTACCCTTGTACATATCTTGTACCACTCTTACATACTTCTCTGCCACTCCCGACTTCCTCATGCAATATCACAACTCCTCTCTAGGCACCCTGTCATATGCTTTCTCTAAGTCCACAAAGACACAATGCAACTCCTTCTGACCTTCTCTGTATTTCTCCAATAACACTCTCAGAGGGAATATTGCATCTGTAGTCTTCTTTCCTAGCATGAAACCATACTGCTGATCACTAATCATCACCTCCCTTCTTAACCTAGCATCCACTACTCTTTCCCATAACTTCAAGCTGTGACTGATCAGTTTTATCCCTCTGTAGTTACTGCAGCTCTGCACATCACCCTTATTCTTAAAGATAGGTACCAAAATACTTTTTCTCCACTCCTCAGGCATCCTCTGACTTTCCAAAATTTCATTAAACAATCTGGTTAGAAATTCCACTGCCATTTCTCCTAAGCACCTCCATGCTTCCACTGGTATGTCATCTGGGCCAACAGCCTTTCCATTCTTCATCCTCTTCATAGCTGTCCTTACTTCCTCCTTGCTAATCTGCTTAACTTCCTGATTCACTATCCCTACATCATCCAACGTTCTCTCTCTCTCATTCTCTTCATTCATCAGCCCTTCAAAGTACTCTTTCCATCTACTCAACACACTCTCCTCACTTGTGAGTACATTTCCCTCACTGTCCTTTATCACCCTTACCTGCTGCACATCTTTCCCAGAGCTGTCCCTCTGTCTAGCCAATCTAGATCCCTCTTTAGTGTACAATCTCTCATACAACTCTCTCTATATGCCTTATCCTTAGTCTTCGTCACCTCTCTATTTGCCATGCGCCTCATCTCCTTATACTCATGTCTACTTTCTTCATCCCTTTGACAATCCCACTTCTTCTTCTTCACCAGCCTCTTCCTCTGTATACTCTTCTGTACTTCCTCATTCCACCACCATGTCTCATTGTCCTCCTTCCTATGTCCAGATGTAACACCAAGAACCTTCCTAGCAGTCTCCCTTACTAGCTCTGCTGTAGTTACCCAGCTATTCGGTAACTCTTCCTTGCCTCCCAGTGCCTGTCTTAACTCTTCCCTGAACTCCACCTCACAGTCACCCTTTTTTAACTTCCACCATTTAATCCTTGGCACTGCTTTCACACTCCACCTCTGCTTCTTGATCACCAACATCATCATACAGACCACCATTCTATGCTGCTTAACTACACTTTCCCCAGTCACCACTTTACAGTCTACACTCTCCTTCAGACTGGCCCTCCTACATAGGATATAATCCACCTTTGTGCATCTTCCTCCACTCTTGTACATCACCCTATGCTCCTCCCTCTTCTTAAAATACGTATTCACCACAGCCATGTCCATCCTTTTTGCAAAATCCACAATCATGTGACCTTCTGCATTCCTCTCCTTAATACCATACCTACCCATCACTTTCCCATCCCCTCTGTTCACTTCACCAACATGCCCATTGAAGTCCGCTCCAATCACTAGTCCCTCACCCTTGGGTACACTCACCACCACTTCATCCAACTCACTCCAAAATTTTTCTTTCTCATCCAACGCACACCCAACTTGTGGAGCATATGCACTAACAACATTCATCATTACACCATCAATTTCAAGCTTCATAAACATCACTCTATCAGACACTCTCTTCACATCCAAAACATTCTTGGCATATTGTTCCATTAGGATAACCCCTACCCCATTTCTTCTGCCATCCACACCATGATAGAACAATTTGAACCTGCCTGCTATACACTTGGCCTTACTTCCCTTCCATCTGGTCTCTTGCACGCACAATATATCAACCTTCCTTCTCTCCATCATATCAGCTAGCTCTCTCCCTATACCAGTCATACTGCCAACATTCAAAGTTCCTACCCTCAGTACTACACTCCTAACCTTCCTCCTCTCTTCCTGCCTTCGGGCATGCCTTCCCCCTCCTCTTCTTCTTCGGCCATTAGACATCAAAAATGTATATTCAGTCATGCCAAAGGACAAAGGCTTTGAATGAATTAGAAACGTTCTCATGTGTTGATTTTGAAAGCATTATTAAAACTGAAGTTATTTATGAATTATTGAATATAGTATTATGTAACAATTACTTAAGGATTAACAACAAATTCAGTCATCAAGGATGTGGTTAAACAATGGGGGCTGAAGGTCTCCCACTTTTGCCAACCCAATTCTTGAATGTGTGGGAAACCACCTGTATATATCAGAGTCCACACTGGTTAATTATTTTGATGTACTTCATATATATTGATGATTTATTTTTCATATGGTGTGGGAGCAAAATGAACTAAATACCTTTATAAAATATTAAAATAACTCCTCACCATAACCGAGTCTGTATTGAGAGTGGTCCAAGGACAATATAAAAGTTTTGGATGTCACTATCAGTATGGCTCATAGTAAGAATGAAATACAATCTATGATATAGATGAAACCCACCATTTGCAATATTTATCTACATAAAAAAAGCAGTTACCAAAGACACATTAAGCATAACATGATCAAAAGTTAGGATAAAAGCATATCATGACTCAAAACAAGTTACAAGTTATTTTTGGAAGCATTAGAACTGCTAAAGAAAATGATTATTGATAGAGAATATCTTGTAAACATATATGATATATGAAATGTCTAAAAATTTAAAAAAAAGAAAGGGAAACAATATACATCTATTCTGAGTGAGGCTACATTAAGGAATCAGTTACTAATCAAGACATGAATTACTCCAACAGCTCTTTCTAGTTTGACAACACTATGTATAATAAGTAACATGATCAAACAAACAGATTGTTAGCAAAATTGGAAATTGTTTTTCAGCTAATCCTGACCTACTATTGTTTGTTTGTTTTGTTAGGATAGTCCAGATAGGTACAACATCCCATTTCACTGGGTTCTCAGTGAGAAAAGTTCCTTATACATAACTTTGAAGAGCAATACATTCTACTATGACATTTTTACATTAAAACATTATATGTACATACCAGTAATATGCTAGACATCATACATTATTAATAATAGTAAGATATAGTAATACTGGATTTGTCAAATGGAGATCATGCCTGTTAAACCTGGTGGACTTCTTCGAGATAGTCACCAAGGCCCTGGATGAGGGGAAATCTGTGCATACAGCCTACCTAGACTTAGTCAAGGCTTTTGACACTATCCTCCACTCAGGCATCATTGACAAACTCACCCAGCTATGTATCACTGGGTCCAAATGGAGAAATGATAAAATCAGCAAAAGGAGTGAAGTATTGCTCTAATTGAATTAATCCTCAAGTCTTAGTGAGTACTTTCATGAGGTGGACCATGTTTTTCACAAAATCTCACCAAGATAACACTGATATATAGACCATATTTTATACAGCATAAATCATGGGCAGAAGTAGGTTAAAAATAAAGAAGATAGCTGGGTGCACAAGTCGCAGGATAAAAAAAGCACCCAATCCTAGTAGAACTGGAAACATGACAGTGTAGAATCCTCAAGAAGCAGAAATATTCCTACAATGGGGCTAGGACAGGCCCAGTGGGAGTATGGCCCCCTGTTGTAGAAGGAACTAGCAGTCCACAAAAATCACAAAAACTGATAGGCCAAAAAAGAGTCATAGAGATGATAGAGTGTACTATTGAAGACAAGAAAGAAATTGAGTATTGTTACTACTATGGAAAAGCCCAGAATTTCCAGACAAAAATATATGAAAAGATTAAGAGAAAAATTAGAGGAAAGAAAAATACTTCCACAAGAAAAACTGTCAGAAGCGTCAAATAAAATTTTGTGTTCATTAATACAATATATCCAAGAAAAACACTATATAGACCAAGAAACCATGTCCGTTTGGGAAAAGAAGTGATTGAGGAAGTGCAAAAATTTAAAGAACAAAATTTAGAGACATTTGAATGGTATAAAAAAGAAATATGGACATGGGAAAGAGAGAACTGATATGGCACAATATTTATGCAAAGGAGAAAGTCAAATTATTCCACACAAAAAAGGCAGCGCCAAAAATATTTGAAGCGAAATATAGGTAAAGGCATCCAGATATAGAAAATTTCACAATAAAAAAATCACAAAGAGGAAATGCAGAACAGAAGATTAGCCAAGTACGAGTTAGAAAATAGAAGCTGAAGTTATGAAATATTTGTGAAGTGAGGGATTCAGTGTAGAAAGTCTAACACAGGTTATATCACAACATGATGAAATAACTAGTCCCCAGAGTAAGAAGAACAGGAGCAGGAGATATCTGAAGAAGAAATATGGATATGGGAAAGGAAAAGAGATTTAATATGGTGTAATATTTATGCAAAGGAGAAAGCAAAACTAATCAATGCAAAAACAGCAGCACAAAAGATATTTGAAGAGAAATACAAGCAAAAACATCCATATATGGAAAATTTCACAATGCAAAAAATAAGAAAACAAAGATGGAAAGTAGAAAAGAGGATTAGTAATGGAGACTTTAAAGAAATAGAAACTGAGGTTATGGATTACCTGCAAAGTGAAGGATTTAGTGCAGAAAATTTAACTCAGATAACATCACAACAGGAAAGAGCAATGGACACCCAAATTAAGGAGAAACCATTGGAGCAGGAAGCATCTAATCAGTTGACATATGAAGATAATGTAGAGCCTCCCACAGAAAACGAGTACAAAGGTTCAGTTGGAGCTATATGGCAAGGGAAAGAACAGGAAACTGTGGCAACTCTGACACAGTCAGTGTTGGGGAGTGACAGGCCAGTAATTTCCCATATTTGGACATATTTGATTATATGTATAGCTCAGCAATTGTGGGGCTGCATACATATTTGCTGACCTCACAAGAACCAAGCATAGCGAAAGTTTTGAAACATGAGGAGAATAAATCTAAGATGACTTCCCTGCTCAGTCTAGTAAAAATATGGCATCAAGCGGGAATGGCAATCAAACCGGAAGTAGATAAAAATCAGGCAGCAACTGAATGTGCCAAAAAAAGAAAGAATATAAGGTGAAGGATCAGATGAGAAGGCAATAAATGTGGAAATACATAAGTATAGTTGCAAGTATAGAAAACCCCTGGAACAACCTCACATTAATCAGGATCAAATGCAGGAATGGATAAGGAGAAGCAAATTCAAGCCAAAACATGAAAGATTAATATTGGTGGCTCAAAATAGTGGACTGCATACACATTGGTTTACAAAGTCCATTGAACATGTGGGAGAAATAAAAAAAATGCAGGTTTTGTAAAACAGAAATGGAAACAGTTCCACGCCTTGTTGTGGGTTGTGACATACTAATGTCAGAAGGACTGTATTCTGAAAGGCAAATGTGGCAAAAGTGTTGCACCAGGGAAGGTGCAAACATTGTAATATTGAAGAAGCTGAAAAACACTGGAAACATGCCACAAAACATCATAGAAAATTATGAAGTCTACATCACATGGGATCACTCATTACCAACAGTTCAAAAGATAGATGCGAGAAAACCATATATAGTGGTCCATTAAAAGAAGACAAAAGAAGCACTGATCATTGAAATCATGACACCCAGTGACTACAGTGTCTTGCATACAGAGAGACACAAAGTCATAAAATATCAGGATTTGCAGGCAGAAATGACAGCAATGTGTAAGTAAGATATTCAGTTCCAATAGTAGTAGGAGCAACGGGTTTTATAAAAAAGAATCTACAATCATATTTAGATATGCTACCGATATGTGTAACTCTGTACAAATTCCAGAAAGAATCATTACTGGGCATATTGCGGGTGCTGCAAAGAGCAATTCTGGATGACATCAAAGACTGTAACAATACTAATTTCATGAACTTTAATCATACTTTGACTTAGGAGTGGGGTCCATTCCTGTCATGGTATTAGAAACCGAAAAGATTTGGAGAAGTTAAAAAAATAGGTATCAACCCTCATATCATTAGATGGGTTACTAACTGGCTCACTGATAGAACCCATATAGTCAAAATAGGGAAATCCACCTCCAACAGCAGACCTGTAACCAGTGGTGTTGCACAGGGATCGGTCCTGGGAGCTCTACTGTTTGGAATCTATTTCTCCTAAGAACAAGCTAAAACTATATGTATGTAGCTGATAAAGTTTGCTGATGAATGCAAACTGAGAGAGGTCATAAAATCTCCAAACAATGTCAACATCCTACAAGAAGGTCTTGCACAAACAAACGGTTGGTGCCAAAGTCATGGCCTTAAACTCAGTGCATAAAATGTATTATCATTGCTTTCTGTAAGTGCGCTATACCTGCTAACTACCACATCAGTAATAACAATACTTTAAGTATGCACTCTGTGGTGAGAGACCTGGGCACACAGGTTGACAGCAACCTTATCTTTGATCACCAGGTCTCCACAGTGATAAGAAGGGCTTTCTATATTGCTCATCTCATAAGTACGGGCAATGCATCCAGAAAAAAAGAGGTTATAACCTCTTTGTACTCTTCCCTCATCAGGCCAATAACTGAGTTCAACATCCCTTTATGTACCTTTCCAAGCACCTACAGCAATTGGAGAGACCACAAAGGTTCTTCACAAGGAAAATTCAAGGTCTTCAGTATCTGTCCTATGTGGATCATCTGAAATCTGTATCACTTTATTCTGTTTCATACAGACTACTGAGAGGTCATCTATTCCTTGCATATAAAGCAATCTTTGACCCTCCTTTATTGGAAATACTGCATATCTGCAAGTCAAAGGGTACACTGGTTACTTGCTCTAAATACCTTAACCTGGTATGTGATATTAATAGAACCAGCTGGAGGGACAGATTTGTCTCCCAGAGGTTACCACACCTTTGGATAGGACTCCAACTTCATGTCAAACAGAGTGCCTCATTGGCCCTCTTCAAATGCAAGCTGGACAATTGGATGGGTAACCATAAATTCACCCCGGGGGGTTCCACCTGTGTCCCTCTAGGACATGGGCAGTTGGTGCTGATCATGGAAATACAGCTAGAACCTGGCTAGGCTTAATTGCTGTTCTCCCATCTGTGGAAATGAAATTGGATATTTTATTCACAAAGATCAGGAGTTTACTTATCTTTCAATTCTGTATCCTTATTATGATGGTGGAAGCTTAGTTGTTTGTACAGGCAGATTCCCAGCCAGCAAAAGTTTTTATTTGTTTCTTTATTTATTGCTCTGTGTTTAGGACGAGATTTTAGTTGGGTAAACAATCTCAAAGAAGTGTGAAGTCTTTTTTAATTCTTTATTTATGGTGGCCTTGTACTCAGTAGCCTACTGACTGCTCAAAGGTGACCTATGACTTGCTTTTCATGCCATGAAACATTCTGTCCTACTTGACCTCCTATTTCATCACAAAACCAGTGTTTCTACAAATACGTCTGCTAGGGACCTAAACTTATACCAACAAATGAACAAGGCTTGCTGCAGGGATAAGTTTCTAACTCAATATATTCTCAGCCTGTGAAAGCAAATCACTGCTTTGCCTGCCTTTAAGGCTAGTCCCAATGATTTTATTGTTAGACACAAATTTACATCAGGGTTATCAAGCATGGCCCTGTCTGAGTCCTAAGAATGACACTATTAAGCACTCACAAAGGGTGGCAAGAACTTTTAAGTGTGCCTGCTTAAAGGTATAATATGACTAGGCCTGTTATGGTCTCTCTGATCACTTGCTTAATATTACTTTTATGTTTCTTTACAGTGAAAGTACTTAGATGTATGCATCACCATGTTGTGGGTATAAAGCATCTTTGCAATTGGTATAAATCATTATGGAGTTTGTTTATGAAAATGAAATGGAAGACTAATAAGAGTAACAAAACAGAAACCCGAGGAGCATTTTTATGAGGAGGAAGATAGATGAGATGGCTAGGCCTATTTTCATTTTAAAAACTTCATTGGAAATAAAACCATTAGGCCATTGTGCAGCTTTGGTGCTTACCTCTGCCCTGATTACATGGTGTAATAGGAGGGTATAATCTATAAGATCAAAGGCTTTCATTAGGTCAGTGAGACCCCCCCCCCATTAAATTGTCTGTATATATATTTTGGATGATAGTATTTGTAAGAGTATACAATGCAGTCATTCTCCATCTGCCTGACCAAGTGACATACTGATATCAGTTAACTTTGTGTGTTGTATGCACTCAGAAAGTTATGAGTAAATGAACAAATGATTATTTCAAGTATTTTGTCAAGAAACAATACAACTGAGACTGATCTAAAGTAATTTATGTAACAGGTTTGATAACTTTTGAGAAATGGCTTAAAAGATTATTTTTTTTCCATATGGCAAGCATGAAGTTGTTAATGAGACTGAGATTATAAAGTCAGAAAAGAGTGGTTACTACATATTCTCAGCACATTCTGATGAATCAGTGGTATAGACCACTGGCATCAGTGGGAGCATCTTTTGTGGACTTGTTCTAAATGTCTTCCATTGTCTTTTGTCTTTAACTCTCTCAAGTAAAAAAAAAACTGGAGTATAGGGAGGTGGCTCAAAGTTTTGGACAGGAGTGTTTTGGTGATGTCTAAGAGTTAGGGATAGTTATGGGAAATCAATAAGGAAATCCAGATCCAGCAAGAGGCCAGTTAGTAGTGGTGTGCCACAGGGCTCAATGCTGTGAACTCTCCTGTTTGAAATATACTTCTCTGAAGAAAAGGTTAATATAGAAGGCCTTAGACTGACTAAGTTTGCTTATGACTGCAAGCTGGGGGCAACCATTGAATCCTCTAATGATGTGAATAGCCTTCAGAAGGGTCAGGCTCAGACAAATGATTGGTCCCAGACCCATGGCCTAAAATTAAATGCAAAAAAATGCTTAACCATACCATTTGGGAAATCAAATACCCCTGCAAATTACAACATTAATAGCAGACCCCTAAGAATGGACTCAGAGGAGAGAGATCTGGGTACACAAATAGATAGATAGTAGCCTGACTTTGACTGCCATGTGTCAACAGTGGTGGGGATGTCCTTCTATGTGGAACAGCTTATATGTAAAGGCATGGAATCCAGATCCAAGGAAGATATAATCCCACTGTACTCTGCCCTCATCCAACCAATAATCGAGTACAATGTACAGTTTGGCATGTACTTGACCAGTCATCTGCAACAAATGGAGCAGCCTCAGATGTTCCTTATGAAAAAAAAATACAGGGTGTAAACATTTCCATGCCAATAGACTAAAAGCCCTGTCCCTTTACTCTGTCTCCTACTAACTATTAAGGAATGATCTATGCCTAACCTACAAGGCACTCACAAATCCAGCCCTGATGGAGCAGTTACACATTTGCAAGAGAAACTAACAAGGGCCACCCAATCTAGGGATCTAAACATCATTTGTAACAAGAACTAAATATGCTGGAGAGACAGATATAAGTCTCAGGGATTACCCCCCTTTCTGGAACTTGTCAGGATTTTTCAGCTGTTAGCCTGGTAATCTCCTATGAACCTATGAAATCTAGAGTGGACAAAGATTCCAAAGAGCAGTTTATAATTTAAGAGTCTTTATAGGCTATCGTGCCAGAGACCTGAGATACCAGTTCCCAGAACTTGTTTTTTCTTTTCTTTTTTTCTGATTATGTACTGGTGTTTGCAGGAATTGGTGCAGTTGTCTATATATCATCTAGTGTCTTTTTAAGCTAGATTAAGAAGTATTAATTAATTCTTATTTTTATTCTATGTGTTTATGGAGTTTTTCCAGTTGTTTCCAAGCTAAATGTTTTATTATAAAGGAGGATTTTTATGCATTTATTACCCAAATGTCTGTTATAAATTTGAAACACCTAGTTAGTGTAAGAGAGTATTTGTCTTGTGAGAAAATCAAAGTGACTGCTAAAATTGTGTGTACTTTTGATAAGTCTGTTACATGTAATAAGGAAAAACTGCTGGTATTGGAAAATTTATATTGTAATGTCATAATGTGTTCATTTAGTTGTTTATACATTTTATTTTTTTTGTTTGGAAAGCAATAAGACTAGAAGTCTTTTTTTGTGTTGTTTACGTAAAATATTATAGGGCAGTGATTACTCTGGGTTGGGGGATATATGGAGATTGATTAAATCTGGTTAGGTTTGTTGTTTATGGCAATGTATAGGAAAGTCTGTTTACACGTCCTGAAACTGGGTCTAGTTCATACTTTTTTAACTGCATTAAACTATGGTTTGTAAGAATATCTTGAATATTACTTCTAGAGTATCCAAGAAGATGTATATTAAATTCACACAGAATGTTGCTATTTTTGAAAGGTTTTTGACTTTTGGAGTTTTAGCTTTATGGAACCATTAAATCTGAGGTATTGAATGGTCAACTAGGAATTTTGTAGAGTTATGACGGCTGCACGTCATTTAGAATCTTTGAGAAGATCCCTGGGTTTGAGTCTTGCCTTTCTGCTTTAGGTTCATGAGTTCACTGGTAAGTGCTAGGCAGTCACTCTGAAGACCATTCCAAACCTCGTCTGTAAAACATATTCAAAACTTCCTTCTGACTTCTGAGAGAGCATCACAAGATAGACCAGGGGAGAATTTGAGGCTACCCATTCACTTATTTAGGTTTCCTTGAAGATAATGCTATTCCGCTTGGCACATATTAGAAGTTTGATCCAGATGCAGAGGATACTTTGGGAGATGAATCTATCAGGTCAACATGAATGTTAACATCTTTTAACTAGGTATTTGAGGAACCATTTGTTCTGTAAAGTAAAAGGAAGTCAAGTGAGACTGGATCTTTCATGGCCCAAAACGCTAAACACAGATCTCCAGAGAGGAGTCTTTAAGAGACTGGGTATGAAAAGAGTGTTGCCAGTCTGTCTGAATAGATAACAGAGCATCTTGAGGGTCTTAATTCTTTTAGTTAGGAATCTCTGATGTCTCTCAAATTGAATGCTACATTTATACAAATGCAGTCTAAAGGGCAAAGCATTACATTCAATAAGTCTAATGAGACATCGGAATGAATACTTTTTTGGATTTAGATATATGCCTTTAGAGATTAGATGAAACATATGGAAGGGTTTGTGAAGTACTAGGGAGACGTGATGATTAAAACATAGAGAAGTATCAGCAACAGTGCCTAACTCATTTATGATAGTTTCTGATCAGTGGAGAGTGTCACCTCCATGACGTAGACGTGTTTTGTTTACCAAAAAGAACTGCGCTATGTTTATGACATTTAATTTGAGACCATTGTAACTGCATTAACTGTTAACATAGTCTAACCCACGGTGGAATGACACTAAGTTTATAGTGATATCAGAGTTTAGCATACTGAAAGAATCACAGTGAAAAGTAGAATAAAAGGCAAGCTATGTCATGGGAAGAAGGGTAAAAAGAGGCTGCATTAGATGTCCAGAGCCAAAGCAGTCACATTCCCCTTGGCTCTTATAATATGCTTTTAGTTGTCATTGTTAAATGGGGTAAGAGACAGAATCCTTAATGAAAGAAGGAAGATACCCCCACAGTTTGTGACCAAGAACTGAAAAAAAACATGGTTTGTCTACTGAATCCTAGTTTGGGGTATTTGTAGGACAGGAACTGAGTGGTTAAGACTACCAATATTGTATGTTACTGCATATCTACATAGTCAGGGGGGCAAGTGGGGAACGCTTCATTCTTGATAAGTTTAAACAGCTGAGAGGCAAGTAGAAAGTCAACATGTTGTCTTACATGAAGCAAGTTAGCTTTTTAATGGTTTTACAGTGGTATGTATTTCTTGGGAAGAGAGTGCTGAATCTGTGTATGGCATTTAAGATGGGCGGATCGGTGCATGCATTTTTTTTACAGGCTACAGGAATAGCAGGGAGACCCTATTCTATGTGAGCCAATAAGATACATTTACCTATGGCATTCCTATAGAGTCTGGAAAGAAAAATGGAGATCCTATTAACCGAGAATATGACAGAGATGATGTGTGTGCGTGCGTGTGTGTGTGTGTAGTCCAAATGGAGACAGAAATTTAGGACTGGGTCCAACCAAATCCCTAGGTATTTGAATGAAGTGATGTTTTAATAGCGTTATTCAGATGATTGAGAATTTGTAGAGTTTGGAGACAGATGTGAGCTTTTGCCTAGATACAGATGATGGATACAGAAATTGATAGTACAGTGGTCACTAAAAGATGGTGACTGGATGGTGATGTCTAAGACAAAGTTTGTTAGTCAAAATGAGATCTAGCTGAGAGTGACAAGGCATGTCGAGGTTGGGTATAGTAGTCTGAGTTGTGAGATGGGTGAGGTTGAATTGTATGAGATGGGTATTCTTGTTCTGGAAATGGGAATATCCAAGTATATAAGTGGAATATCATTCTGTGTTATTACTCATTAAATGTGTCACAGATAAAATATGAAGCATGTTTGAGAACATTATTGCTTCCTAATACCCGATATGACCTCACAAAATAACTACAGTCTTATTATCACAACTGTCAGTTTTAGAGCATGCATATAACTAAGAAGCACTACAAATACCTTAACTTGATATTGAACCCAGGCAATCTAAAGTACAGCCCTGAATATACTACCAGCCTCACCATTAAGGAAGCTAAAGTTTTACCCTGTGAAAAGATTTCTAATTATGATTAACTGTGCTATTTTTAAAGCTAACCTTTGTTAGCTATGTAGGTAAACCACTAAAAAACAGTCATGAACCTAATTCACAGAAGTAGTTTCTTTTCTCACAATGCAGTAACTGAAATTGTATTAGATTATGTCCAGATTGATACATTGCATGAATGCCATGCACATTTGCAAAGTAAGGCTCAGATGAATTCTCAGAAACTGGTGCTGATGTGCAAGAAAAAACGCTTTCATTTAAAGGAGTAACAAAGCTGGTAATGTTTACAAACCACTCTTCAAACAATAAAGAATCTGCACACCTTTTCTATACATTTGGGTTCTACTATAAAACAAATGTTTTTAACTTGAAATTAAGGTATTTGTTAACATTAACATTCTGTCACTATCTTAATCAATAACATGAATGCTAAGATGCTTTCCTTGTTGTTCAGTTTTGTTTAAGCTCCACCACAGAATCATCTTTTACTCTGGTGTAAGCTTTCACAGACTGAAGACAAGGCACTATACACAGGACAGTATAATTTTCATAGTATGCTGATAACTGCAATGTTTCAATTTTGTTTTATTGTGTTTTCTAGAAAAGGGCAGAAAAATAATCTATCAAAGCAGATAACCTAAATACAGAATGTAGAATGATAAATTCCCATATATAAGCAGTTTATAACTGAACAGATTAAGTATGTTTCATATTTTGTATTATAAAATCAGCATTTAAAGTAAATCAAATTGGATGAAATACATAATGCATCATTTTCATTAAATCCTTATTCATACTGAGTCAGTGTGATCCTAAATGCTATTACAGACTAAGCAAACCAATCCCCCTACAGCCAGAACTGTATTCCATCAGCCACACCTTTCAACTGCCCAGATTTTGCAGAATGTCCCTGATTTTGCCTCGTTTTTTTTTTTTTTTTGCCTAGGCCCACATAAAATGTTTGATTTTCTGATTAATTATTGACCACTACAGTCAGTCAGTAATGTCAGATAACAGAGTTTCATATGTCTTATTATTTAGAAATTGCACTCTGATGTAAAACATGTTGCTCTATTAACCTTTTAAGTGAATTATAGTAATATTTTAAAGTTGTTACTGACTTTGAGCCTTTGTCCCCCACTATATTTGGCCTTGTCCAGAGTTCTTGTACACAGAAGTTTACAGGTATGCCATCAGCAATAAAAGTCCATCTAGCTCTCACAAATGTAGCTTCTGCCTGTACTCTCAGTGAAAACCTTCTGATGGCGTCAAATTAAAATTAGTCACAAATAACTGATAAAAAATTGAATACTGATTAAACACTGTTTCAGTGATTATTAGACTCATCTTACCACAAAAATGTATCCAAAATATACAACTGTTTTTGCTGAAAATGTTTCTTTGGAATAAAGAAACTATTCCTACAGTTTACCTTCATTAAAAGAATATATCTTCTTATTTTCAAGAATATTATATCAGCAGATCCTCTGGCTGTGACAAAGAAGTCTACTACTATATGAAAAAAACGTGGTTTGTTCGCTTTGCTCGGTGGATGCAGTTAACCATCATAGAACTTACCTTCCCTCAAACCTGCCCTCTCCCTCTTCTATCTTTCCAAGATATCCTTGAACCTATCTGTTAATATTCTTTCCACAGCTTCCTCTAAAAGAATATTCTAGGGTCATACCACCCTTTCCATAAAATATAGTCTTGGGTTTTATCAATCAAATGCTTTAAAAGCTATTTGACACTTTCCTGTGCTACAGATTTTTTTTTGTTTGTGTCACAGCATGGAATGTGTTACAACTGTAGGTTTCTGATGCACATCTGTGATAGCTGACATTACTGTGGCAACACAAACTTTGCTAATAACAAAGAGAATTGCATCTTGGTCTCCAATCATAATTAAAACGACATGTGCTTTTGACATGGATGTCAAGAAATTCACCCTGAGAATAAAGCAAAGTGAAGCTCATGAGGTGAGTCTTGACATCAATATCAACAACACATAGAAACTACATTATAAATGGAGGGAGATAACCATAACTTTTGTAATGTACACAGCTTTATCTATTCCATGAACTATCAGTTAGAGAAAAAAAGTTTAGGAGCATGAAGTGTTTTACACCTCTGAAAGCTGTAGAATCCTCACACTGCAACACAAACAGCAGGCAAAACTGAAGTATCCATCTGAGGAATTAATAGTTTGAAAAGCTGTTAGCACTTTGCTCTGCATACTTGTGTGTGTGTGTGTGTGTGTGTGTGTGTGTGTGTGTGTGTGTGTGTGTGTGTGTGTGTGTGTGTAGGGGGGGACAGACAAGTGTTTTTCTGCTTTTAAAGCTGCAGACTTTCTTTCTCCATACAGCCCTGTGATGGACAGCACTGGCCACCGTTCTGCTTTAGTGCAAGACTAGAGCTTAACCATGCTGAGAGGTGCCTAACAAGACTTTGTTAAACACTTTTTTATGTTAGAGAGGTGCTTAACAATGTTATATTTGTAAAGAAACGGGTTATTATGCACTGCAAGGGTCTTATGAGTGAACCTCACTATATCAAGTTTATTAAAGCAAATTTCTTAAAAATGAACTCCACTGTAACAAGACTATTTTTTTCTCACTTCCAGAGTATAATCATTGTAGTCTATTACAGTATTTTCTTAAAATACCAGTCTGATACTATATGTTTATAAAGTAAAGAAAACTTGGTGTTCTACATTTAAATTCACTTAATAGTTTGTTTAAAGATAAACAAACTATAAATGTCCATGCATGTCTTCAGAGCAGAAGAGTATATCAAAATAATAGCATGAAATAGTTATGAAGTCATTCCTAATAAAATATGATGGAATGTAAGGGAATACAGCTGTAATCCAGAAGCCTATCAATTATGTATAGTAAACCCTTGGGGATCGTGTTATATATTACCTCAACCAAAATAAAATCAACATGCGAATTTTAAAAATATTAAAAGTATGATTATACACAGTGGGAAATTTTATAGATTTAAAATGCAAGACTTCAGGATTTAAAAAAAATTTGTTATAGAAAGCTACAGATGAACACCATTTAAGTTTTGAATCTGATGACAGATGTGTGGGAAATGGGAAATCTGAATCTCTATACATATTTGTTTAGTACTATTGCTGTTTTGCTGTTAGACATCTTTTTTCAACAGAGATAGAACACTGTTGGCATATAAAACATTTTTTTTCATTTTTTACACTAGTTGGCTAGCAGAATGTTTTCCCTGTGTTCTTATACATGCCTGGTGTTAGACTCAAAAATTTTCAGACATGCAAGGTCAATAGCAGTATAAACCAATACATCATTACCGTAGCTACGTAGCATTGGGTCTCTCTAAAAATCTCAGATGGCCTGTGCCTCCCCCCCCCCTTAATTGATACTTAATTGCACCATACATACTGAATAGATGAAAGCATCAGCCCATGGTATTAACAATAACCTAGCTATGTATGGGCCATGTTACAGGCATCAAGAGTTGAGTACTTGCAGTATATGTCTTGCTACAGCCTCAGGATAGATTTCTCTGCAAGTGTTCAAAGTCAGATCCTTGAGTTGTACTGAGGTTGAGAGGTACAAGTATAAAGTAAAATATTCACCAAGGCACCAAAGTTCACTTCAAACAGAATTCACAGGTACCACCAAGGATTGAATACCAGCAGTTTTCTATGAAAACACAGCTTTAATGAAAATGAACAAAAAACACATACACTCCAGGCATTAACGTCTCCTATCTACTACGTTTTCGTTTGCAAGTTACTTCATCAGATGCGGACAGACTTGTGAACCATTCTTTTTATACTCCCTCTTCATGGTGAATTGAGCTAATTACCCAATAAAATAAGAATGTTAATTAGCAATTAATACAGAATGCAATAAATATAAAGTGACTGTGTGCATATACAACCTTCTCTGAATGAGAAGTACATATATAGAATGGTTCACAAGTCTGTCCACATCTGATGAAGTAACTTGCAAATGAAAACGTAGTAGATAGGAGACGTTAATGCCTGGAGTGTATGTGGTGTTTGTTCATTTTCATTAAAGCTGTGTTTTCAAAGAAAACTGCTGGTATTCAATCCTTGGTGGTACTTGTGGATTCTGTCTGTGAGAGGTACAAGTGTTACAGACATGTCTGATAGCCTGGAAAGCTGCGACTGGCACATCCTGCCACACAAACCAATTCCTAGTGCCACTCTTGTTTCTGCATAGCCCACAAAATTCTACTCTGTCATGGATAAGTGGATTGCAAAGGCTAATGCCATATTATTTATCTAATCATCCAAAGGACAGCACACTCAGGAGTGCAGCACCCCCTAATGAACCCTGCAGTTTCAGCAATTCAATCCCCTTGAGTTAGAGTAAAACCCACAACCTTCTTTTCTTTCAGCACCAAAGGTTAGTCTGCTACCTGTTAAGTCAATGGCACAGCAATAACATCTGTCACTACAAGGGTAATGTGGTTAAGTCTTCAGTCTTAAGGTTAGCATTAAGCTATGAACCTAGGAACCTATGGAAACATAAATAACATGCAAATAATCTACTTAATATGAATGGCTCCTTCGTAATGTCATGTAAGACTAGGATATGATCTATTTTAGATCTAGAACACAATTCAACCTCTGCTATTATACTTAATTCTCAGTCATTCAGGCATTCAATTACTGATTTTATGAAGTGCAGACATGTGCCTGTTGCGCTCGTTTGTAGAAATGATTGCAATTAGGTTCATACATTAGTATAAGTAACAGAAACCTACTGCATATGAAATGCAAATGGTGAAACATTTCCTGTGGCTCCTAATGAAACACTGTAAAATACTGATCATAAGATGATCCCTATCATGTTACACTAAATTTTTTTCTCTGCCTACTCATGATGCCACTTCAGAGTCTATACAGAACAAGTTCAAACAAAATAGGTTCACAAGTTCAAGCCATGCATCCCAAATGTATCTTGCAAGTTTTTTCTGATTCTTAGAGGTTATTTTAAGGAGTATATGTAAGCCAGTGTGTGATTTACAGACTGCCTCTGTCCATTAGAGGCATAGGTGCTAGAATTGGGATGAATTTCCAATTTCCCATCTAGTGATCTGGATTAAGTTTGAATAGGGTTTGGGAAGAACTCTCCTTTACATGAATGGGAAGCCTGCTCTAGAGGATAGGAATTCTTTGAGACATGATCCTGCTCCCTATAATGTACTATTTATGCCACAAGCAAAGTTAAAGTCCCTAGACTGAGTAGTTTTATGCTATTGGTTTTACATATGTTTAAAAGGTTCATCAGAACAGAATCCAAAGATGCCTTGTATGCCAGATTGCCTCTCAACAGTTTTTAGGAAAAAAAATATAGAGATAGGGCTTTGAAGCAGTCTGTTTTGGTCATGTTGGTTGCACCCTGCATTCTTTACTGTAGCAGTTCCAGTTACTGGATGTGCCTGGTCAGGTACATACCGAGGGGGGCATTGAACTCAATGATGGGTATGATGAGGACTGAATACAGAGGAGTGATGACCTCCTTGGACAATGATGCCATGCCCTTGCTTATAAGTTGAGCAACATAGAATGATTTCCTTACTACCTTAAACACATGTTAGTTGAAAGCCAACAGTATCTAAGATACTGCTATCTGTTGCACGACTATCACTGTAAAACAGTCAGAACAGTTGGAAAATGTTATGAAGAGATTTATAGTTTTCATTGTATCTTGTTTGTGAAATTGTAGGAATATCAAAAACTTCAGGCCAGGGTTCAGTTCCAGACATAGGGATGATTACTGAGTAAGCCAAAAATATGCGTAATTGACTAGAACAAATTACATATAAATATTAAATAAATGAATAAATTGACAAAAATGATATGTTTGTAGAGTAACTCTATAAAACAAATATATACATAAAGCAAATGATAAGAAAAAAGTAAAGAAATCATATTGTCTGTAGAAAATAATACATATATAATTTTTGTATTGACAAATACATACTATAACAACACATAAATATTATATTAATTCAAGATCCCCCCAAAACTAGTCAACTATAGAGGAAGAAGCTTTAGTTACAAAATGCCTTATATATTGTTTCCCACAATTTGATAAGAAACATGGATAGTCACTGTTTAGATGAACAGAATTCAAAATGGGTTTGTATATTTTAAAAAATATATGTAATTGCAGGATCCATAACAACAGATACCAAGCTAAAAGTATTATTACTAAACATGGCAAGAGATGAAGTTTACTGAAATTATGAACCTTCAGCTGTAAGTACAGATATGAATGCAGAAACATAGGAGAAACTGAAAAAACACTTTGAGTCAAACAGAAACGTACAATTAAAATTATATAAATTCAGAACAGTAGAAACAGAAAATAATGAAAATAATACGATACTATACAAACTGATGATTTTTTAAAAAATGGATGTAAGTTAAGAAATTAAAAACAAAGATTATAAAAATACATACTTTAGCAAAGATAAAAAATGTCATTATCAGATCAAAACATGATGCATAATGCTTTATTAGACTATCAGAACTCACAAAATGTATTGTTCATACTCTAAAGCATTTTTGTTTTACTGTTAATTATATTCCCAATTATAATCATAATGTTAAAGCTGCAAATAGTTTTGCAATAGTAATAACAATATTATAATGTGTTGTTTGATTTTTATTTTCAGTGCTTGTTTGTTTTTTCTCTATAACCACACCCACAAAATTATGTCACACTTGGTAGTAGACAACAATTTGCATTCAAATGCAAAGCAATATGGGTAAGTAAAAACAACTTACTTCTTACTAACATAGTGGTTTCACTACTATCTTATCAAATGTGTTACTTTTAAATGTAAGGTGTTCCATTACTATGTGCAAGATATAGTGCATAACTTGTCTTTGTATGACGTATGAAACTGCTACTTGCACCTTAAACATGGAAATGCAATAGTTTATGTAGTGAAGCATGACAGATCTAGACTTTCGTGATGGTCAGCTCCAAGAAAAAAATTCAGTGGCAAATCCATATCAACAAAATTAAATGCAAAAACAACAGACTTTTTTTCCATCAAAAACTATTTAATTTTGTATTGTATATGATTCAATGGTTTGTTACACTTTCTTCAGAATAAGAACAATACACCTCAAGTTGTCTAAGACAAAAATTGGAAATAAAAGTATAAATACAATTAAAATAGGAAATAGCTACACTAAAACAACATGCATATAACATAAAAAATACTTTATGTATCAAAATACAAGGATGCAAACAGTATAAGGTATGAAAGAAAACAATGCATAGATACTGCACAGACAGTTACATATACATATATCCATCAAAAGACAAAGCTGTCCGTATGTGTAAGAAATAGAAAAATCAGTCAGTATGTGTAAGAAATAGAACAGCCTTGGAAAAGGGTACAGTTCTGAAAAGGAATATTGTAAACCAGTTAGAGAAAAAAAAACAAAGAGGTAGTTTTCAATGCAAGCAAATAATAGAAAGTGTATAGGGTTAGTTATATATACTGTCAATGAAGACTAATAGGCACAATCAGTTAGAATAAATGTGAGATGTATGTGTATAGACTGCCATGCCATTGCTGCAATCAGGGATAGAGCATGTGAGTCATGGTGGATAACTTACTTTTGGAGGAGAAGCATTTTGCGGCTCCTGATTGAAATGTCGAGACTCATAACAACAAGCCCCAAATGATGAAAAGCAAAGTGTCAAATATTGCTTTTCTCCTTTAAAAAAATGTTTGCAGGGGTAAGCCCCTCTGCTTCCCCTGATGTGGGCTACAAGCCCTTACACCCTCTGAACATACATATACCAATTCCAAGACTGCCATATCTCAGAGAAAAGGGAATATCCTGAGGAACAGTAGTCGTGGATTTCGTATATATAAGCTCTAATCACAGGTGCCCATTGAGATGGCTAATTTGTACCTAATTTCATCCCCTTTCAGTGAGGACTTAAGAGGCTAATCCAAGGATATTCAGGTTTCATTTAAACAGGATGAGGAAGTTACTTAGCTTTACATGTAAATAAAGTTGATTCCATAACAGCTGGATTCTCTGGGGTATATATCTCTCCCAGCAGCAGATCTTATTTGTGTTTCAGGGGAAATTAAGATGTCTTGAGTGAGTGCTGATAGTGCTATCATTTTTGTATGATGTCTAGGAGGCTGCATATGGCTGGAACCTTCGAGGCTCTATAAGACAGATACTATCTCTCAACAGTCTGCAGGAAACAGAAAAGGGAGACAGAAAGAGAGTGCACTTTAAAGTGGTTTAGGTAGATCAGGAAAGACATGACTGATGATCTTCATGATAAAATGCTGCAGTCTTACAAGCTGGGTCATATGCTTAGACAGATACATAATAAGAGGGGCATTATAATCTATCATGGGCTTGAGGATGAAGGAATAGAAAGGGATGATAACTTCCTTAGATATGGAAAAAATACCACTGGTGATTAGTCTGGTGAGGTAAATGGATTTCCTAACAACAGTGGATGCACAGTGATCAAAGGATAGCTCACTGTCAATGGAAGTGGCCAGGTCACTAATGTCTGAATGAACCTTCAAACAGTTTGCACCTATATGGTAAATGCATGGCTGTCCAGTTTTGCCTAAATATGTAATGCTGCATTTTAAGCATTTAGTTTTTGGACATGGTCCAGACTCCACTTACTGGTGCATATGTTAGTCCGTCCTGAAGAGTTTAATGACAGGTCCAATTTAACAGTCATCTGACACTTGGTCAGCCACAGGCCCTTGATGCCAGCCATGATGTCAAAAGAGTGAATACCAAAGAGAAGTGACTCTAGGACCAATCCCTGGGGCATACCACTGTTAAGAACTCTTTTTGAAGAGAGTATGCCTTCTACTCTAATAGACTGAGTTCTGTTGATTAGTCGGTTTGCTGTCCAACTGGTGACACAGGGGTTTACATTTAGTTTGATAAGCTTGTCAATAACTGCAGAATGTGAGATGGTGTCCAAGGACTCAGACAGGTTCAGGAATGCAGTGTGAACTGATTTTCCCAAGTTAAATCCATCAGCAACATGTTCAAAGAAAGCCAGATAGTTCAGGAAGCAGGATCTGCTTTAACAAACTTAAAGTGACTTGCTTTTAACAAACCCAGACTAAACTGGGTCCAGGGTTTGTAGACTGCCTATGTTTTTGTTAATAAGTTCAGGGCTTGCACCAAATGGTCTCAGAATTTAAAGGTTAATGCAATTTGTCCATCTCAAGGAAACTATGTTCTATCTTCAAGTATATAAATGAGAACAATGGTATAAGCAAAATAGTACCTGCATCCTCAGTGAAAGAGGATATAAATATTGAAATATTACTAGTTTAGTTAAGTTCTCCATCTCTATTACTAATTTAGTAATATTCTCTCTGACTGTACATACATACACGTGTATATACATTTTATACACACACACACACACACACATGTAGACAGATATCTATAGATGTGTGTTAGCATGCCTAACATATTGCAGGCACATTCTTCAGTTTATATGTAATTTATTTACAGTGAACTGTAAAATAAAATTTAACTCCAACTTAAATAAAAAATAACCACACTTTTGTTTCACAGAATTTCCTTGAAATGTCCAGAACAATTTTAAAGTGTCTTAGTGGAATACAAGAATCCTTGTAGCTCATAGATTTGCTGTTGCTGCTCAGGTCAAGCTGGCTTGTAATCCCCAGTGCATCCAAAAATAGGCTGTTAGTAGGTATACCTCAGGTAAATGCACAGGAAATCCTGTGATTTTTCTAATATTTCCACAACTTACTCTGGTAAGGGTCCACCAAGGGTCTCCACTACCAACCTCCAAATTCCTCTAGATAACAGGCAGGCATCTCTGATCACTGTAGTTCCAAGGCCGACTTTTAACAACAGCTTTTTAAGGAAATTCACTTTTGAATGGACTACTGCAGGATAAAACTACCACAATATACTGACAATAGATGCTACCACTGACTTCTTAACTAGCATATATGTAGACTTAGGGAGCTGCTAGTATGGATATTTTCAGTATTGAATACTGAACATATTTCTAATTTTAAGGAGTTTAATCCAGCAACTTTGTTGCTCAAGAAGTACCGTTTTTTCCTGTGATTTAATGTTTATGTTTATATATATATATATACATGTGTGTGTGTGTGTGTGTGTATATATATATATATATATATATATATATATATATATATATATATATATGTGTGTGTGTGTGTGTGTGTGTGTGTGTGTGTGTGTATATATATATATATATATATATATATATATATATATATATATATATACATGTGTAGATATATATATATATATATATATATATATATATATATATATATATATATATATATATATATATATATATATATATATATATATATATATATATATATATATATATATATATTTTAAACATGATCAACAGATCCAAATGTCAGTATCTCTAATATCAAACATAAAAGAGCGACAACACAAACATTGACATGCTACTACCCATCCACTGAGCAATAACCTCAGCCCATTCAAAATTAAAACTGAAAAAAAAAAAGTATAAAAACATTGTCTTTTTTTCGGGGGGGGGGGCTGTGCCCATACACCCCCTGCTAATTATATGCAATAACTCCAAGATTGATTAATCCCTGGGGAAAAGGCATATTCTCTAAACCTAGGGATTACTGGTTCTCACACATCTATTAACCATATGTGTTATTGACCAAAGTGTGTTAACAGTACAGAGGCTGATTTAACCTCAAATTATCCAGTGCTGGGGAACTTGTATACAGTTCAATGTACAGTGATTGCTTTATCTTTGTTCATTCTTATGGAAAAATCGCTGTTTGCTAATACAGACATATATATTGATATTGGATACCCCTGGAGTGATTCCAGAAACTAAGCCAATTATTAAATTCAGTCATTTTCTGCTTATACTGTGGCATCATCCTTGATGAAGGTAGACTACTGCTCAGGGCAAGGCATGTACCTGTCTGTGACACAAATTCAGACAGATCTATAATGTTTCTTTTCATATAGAGCAGTCAGGTAAGTCTCAGGTCATGGACTATGACAGAATCATATTGGTAGCTGTGGTACAGTGACTTGTGTCCATGCATGATACTGCAGATCCTAGTTCCAGATAAGCAACTAACCATTACCTTCTCCTTGTCCATCCCCATAGAACTTTTTTTAGGCAATGTCAAAATGGCAAAACTGGCAACAAAGGGAAAAAAAACTCAAAGCACCCTGGTGAGAGGGGCATGTGTGTGCCATACAATAAAATCTCCTTTAACAAGGTAGGTAGAGTGTTTGCTTGTGTTTTAAACTTTGTTCTTGGGGGATAATTTGGTGTTGACTTATGTGTGGTATTAGGTGTCGCTTTTGGTTTGTGCTGTAGTGATTGTTGAGGGCAGGTGTTGCCCTTTAATGGCTTAGGAGGTCTTTGAGATTTGGGAAGGTTTATTTTAAGTGCCTCAGCATTAGAAGGTCTATGTGTTTGATGAGCGGTATGTGTGTAGGATGTAGAGTGTGTGTTCTTGGCAACCCTGTTTGTAAGAAATATTTTTGCATCTAAGGAAGTTATGAATGTACATCTCTTGCAAATTATGTTAGGTTATTTAAAGATTAAAAATTTGATTTCATATTCACAGTATGTGTAACAGACAACATCGCAGTTCTATTTTAAGTAACATCAGTAGTAACAGAACCAAGGCAACAAGGCACAACTGTGCAGTATTATGCAAACTTACCACTACAGTCAGCTAAACAAAAGTAAACAGCAACAAAGAGCAAAAGTGCAATGCTATTTAAACCCACCATCACAACTGCAAAATAAAAGTGGTAATTTCAGTAATGTGTTCACAAGACGTATGAAATAAGGCACTAGAAAAGTAATTCTTGAAGATGTCTACCATACAGTAATTCATAAGGTGCATTTAAATCCTGTGAAAGCTTGGAGTACTACTCTTACAGCAAGAAGGAGGTAGGAAGGCAACTGATCACATTTCTTACCATCTTGTTCTATGACCTTTATTAGCATAAACATCAAAATTATGCACACACATTATATATAGATATATGTATATATATATATATATATATATATATATATATATATATATATATATATACATATATATATCTGTCCATATTTTATATATATGTATATATATATATATATATATATATATATATATATATATATACATATATATATATATATATATATATATATATATATAAATATATATAAATATATATATATATATATAGATATATATATATATATATACACACATATATATATATATATATATATATATTATACACACACAAACACATACAGGGTTGTGTGTATTGGAGCATGTGCATTTGTGTGTCAATTTTTTAAAATATTTTTTTTGTCATAATTAAGGAAATCAACATTTGCATGTTTTGTTTATGTTAAGTATACCTATAAATATCTATATGTGTATGTATGTATACACACACACAAACATGGGTGTCAGGCACCCGATCGAACACACCCAGCAGATCAATGTCAAATTCACAAATATCGACACATTCTATGCAAACTGTGGGGATTTTCTCAGAGTGAACTAAACCAATGGCAAATGTTTTTGTAGTGGGGTAAGTCACCCTGGCACCTAACTCCAGGATCACACCATCCCCAGAGAAAGCCAATATTCCCCTATCCAGAGATTGTTGATGCCTCCGCTGACCAGACAGGTTTGCTTACTGTCCATTCGATCAAGTGTCCAACACCTGTATATATATATATATATATATATATATATATATATATATATATATATATATATATATATATATATGTTTCCTATTATATCAGCAAACGCTGTTTGATTGAGCATTTTAAATCAAAACCGCAACATCCCGAACACATGGAACAGCGATTTTTTCCCTGGGAAAAAAAAAATCACTGTGCTGTTTTCGGGACTTTGCCATTTCCTCCACTGTGGTGTGATCTCGGAGTTGGTATATTTAAGTAAAGGGGTGTGGAGGGCACAGCCCCCCACATCTGGGGGTGTGAGACGGCAAAGCCCCCCACTTTATTTTGTGTTTTTTTTCTGTAAAAAATCGCTGTTCAGTGTGTTTGGCCGTTTGCCATTTCAGTTTTAATGGTCAGTTATACAACATTCGCTATTTTAAGCATTCGCTGTTATAATATAACAATATGGAAGTCTGCTGTTGAAACATTTCATACACATGGGCTTCCAGTTAAGCCAAGGAAATGTGAATAGCTTAACCTGTGTGCTCCGTGAACCTCCTGAGGTTCAATTAAAGAGTTGCAAAATAGCAGTTTTGGCTTCCACCATGACTGTGTTAAGCTTACTTTGTGTTATTATTCCCCTGGAGTAATTGTTGTCCATGGAACATATAACATTTTCCTCAAGTTTTATGCACGGAATTCTGAAGTGTTCAGAAAGTGACACAATGGAGGTCAATGGTATTGATTGTTTCCTTTGTTGATGAACTGGAGGGGGTACATATGGCAGATATTTGAATTACTGGCTTGTTTCCTAAACATAATTGAAATATATTTATTTCCTTGCTTCAAAAGATGGCATCTGTTGCCTTCTGTGATACATAGGTTTCAAATGTTATCACTAATTATTGTATACATCCCTGTAAGGTATGCAGTCATTTGTTATTGCTCTTTTTTGTTCTTAAACCTGATGAGGGTAATATATTTCTATACTTTCAGTTATAATGCTACATTTCTTCATTTTGTACTGTTCGGTTCGGCCTTTATATACTGTTGCAAGCAGGCCTATTTTACACAGTGGTGTAGATTTTCTTTTCTTATGGCTACCTTGTTTTTGTTATAGAAAGTAACGAGCAGAGGAACAGAAAAGAAAAAAAGCATTTTCACATATACTTTCTTGAAAAGAACATCTCTGTTCACAGAAAACTCATCTTACAAATGTAGAGCATTATATTTTACTCAAAGGAATGTACTCTTGAAGGTATTATTATTTAGCCCTTTTGGGATGCAGGAGGAGGGGTATCACACTAATAAAAACAAATAGTTCATTTAAACTCACACATACTGTTAGGAATGATTAGGGTAGATATATAATAGTGAAAGAAATCCTGACTGAACAGGAATTTACTTCAATCATTGTGTAGTTTCCCCTTGGCCCCTCTCATATAGATGGCACACTTGGTCAGGGAATAGGTTTTCTTACAACTTGAAGTAAGTTGTCTGGGTGAGGAATGGGAATTTTGTCATTTCCCCTGCTGAATTGTTACCAGGTTCTAGAAAATAATTTCTGATTCCAGACAGTAGATTATTCAAGAGATATATTACCATGTTTGGTATGTTAGCTAGTCATACCTTCGAAGAAAGACTGCCAAGAAAGAGCCCTAGTATTCTTCTCATTTCAAGGTATATTCTAGAACTAAAGCTTATTATTCCTTTAGAGCTCTATCGTATATAGGTTCAATGGTTCATAGATTAGTACTAAGCTAACTGTACTTGCGAGTCATTTTAAGCCTAGCCAATTATCCCTTGTGAGATTTAAACTCTGCACCTTGTGTTTGTAAGGCAAACACCTTAACCATTAGGCCGCTCTCCCATATCCCTACTGCAACTAGCCACATCTTCCTTTAGTGAGATGAGGACTATGAATGAGTTCTCCTTGGCTTGCATCCATAGAAACTGGGATACATTTAAAAGACAATTAGTGGAATTGTTAAAATTTCATTTGATGGTGTTAAACTCAACATTAAAGTTAGATTAGCTAGTTTGCAACAAGTAGGACTAAAGCTTATTATTCTTTTAGAACTCTATCATATATAGGTTCATAGGTTCATAGATTAGTACTAAGCTAACTGCCCTTGCGAGCCATTTTAAGCCTAGCCAATTATCCCTTGTGAGACTCAAACCCTGCACCTTGTGTTTGTAAGGCAAACACCTTAACCATTAGGCCACTCTCCCACATCCCTACTGCAACTAGCCACGTCTTCCTTTAGTGAGGTGAGGACTATTAATGAGTCCTCCTTGGCTTGCATCCATAGAAACTGGGATACATTTAAAAGACAATTAGTGGAATTGTTAAAATTTCATTTGATGGTGTTAAACTCAACAGTAAAGTTAGATTAGCTAGTTTGCAGCAAGAATTTTGATTAATTCAGAGTTAGTTGAAATTCCAGGCTCTGAGGAAGGACAAAGGGATGTTAAGCAGCAGTTAGAATTTCTTGTATCATTAAAATAGATCAAGCCCATAAAACAGTTAAGATAAAGACTTTCATCAATCCTCAACTAATAAGAAAGATTTGTTCCTGTATTTGCAAACAAGTAGTGGATAGCCAGGTTTTGCAGATATGGAACTCTGGTA
>NC_056749.1:419121830-419236830 GCF_019279795.1 Protopterus annectens
AAGTATAATCAGGAGGGCAAGCACCCCTACACCCCACCACTCCCACCACCACCCCCTGCTACTTAAATATATCAACTCCAAGATTGCACTTAGTGTAGTGAAGCTGAATCTCGGAATTGATATATTTAAGTAGTGGGGGGGTGCATCTCTCTATTTATCTACCTATTCAGAGCTATTCCATTCTACTCTTAGCTCGCTTATAACATTGCCAGGAAAATGTCCTAATTTTCAGAACACTGATGATTCTGAGATGTTTAGATTTGTATAGATTTATACACATATAAGGCACTTGTTGTTGTCTGCCATGGTGTTAAAATCATAAATTACCGTCTACATCCCTGAATGTGACTTTTCACACCTGCGCACTTTAATTAAATGCCATGTAGTATATGCCACATGATGTGGGAGACATACACTGTTGTAGAAGGGAAACAGTCTGAAAATTAGTATACAGCTCCAAAACCTTTATTACATCCTTTATAAACACGTAAATTACTATTAAACCAGAAGTCAGTGTGACACTATTGAAGAGAAAGATAAAAATGTTGATAGACTCAGGAGTGTCTATAAATATAATAGATGAAAATACTTCACAACCGTTAAAACTAAAGCTATGTTTGAAAGCATGATCTATAATGAGATAAAGCAATGCATTAAAATGATTCTAAAGTTGAAATAAATAGAAGTGAGCAAATGGTTAAGGCAAAGTACTGTTTTAAAAATCAAAGTGTCATCAGTACTTAGCTACCAGTCAGCAAAGAAACTTGATATACTAAAAGGTACAAAAATCATAGGAGGACTAACAAAGGTACTAAAGTCATTGGAAGTAAATAATTTTAGAATGCAAAGAATATCATAATATAACAATATAACACCTATTTAATGATACAGTAAATCATCAAGTTAATGCAGCATTTTGACTCAGTTGTGAAGTCAGCAGCCTGTGGTCAAAGGAGAACTACAAATCAGCTGAGAGAAAAAGGTGACCAAGAGCTCAGAAACAGTTAAAAAATGTAAATATTTTTATTTTTATTTATTTTACATTTGTTTACCGGAGATGTCCGACTGGGTTATTAGCACATTTTCAGTGGAGGTCTGGGGAAAAAAGCTTCACAAACAGAAATAAAAATGAATACAAAAATAAGAAAAGAGTTACAATGTCACAAAATGAATATACACTAATATAGTCAGTTACATACGAGAATACATGAATGCAGTGGTTATAAACAATATAATGTTAAATCTTGAAAAAGCAGTGGACTAATCAGGAAGATGTGCATCGAGAGTTAGTTATACTATTGCACAAAAACTGAATAACTAGACATCACTGGGGTAGCATGACATTAGTGGGCATTTACCAAGCAGCAAGAGTGCAACATTTATTGACTATTGTATGGACAAAGGTGGTTGAGCTCAAAAAAAGATTCAGGTAAACACTACCAAAGTACGCTCCCAGAAAAAACAGAAAATTGTAGAGAAAACAAGGAACGTTTCATTGCAGTAAAATGATACATAAAACTTTAATAGATAAAATCCACTTAATAGCACAGAACCAAGACAAACGCTTTTGGCAGTATGCCTTCTTCAGATCCTCTATTTAGCCTTGAATCATTTCTTTTGTGTTCCTTTACATTGTGAGAGATGCCTGATAAACAACAGAAGCAGACTTGTAACCAGGTGTTTCAGGATTCATTAAAAGAGAAAGTTCAGGACTCTTCTTGTTAGTTTAGCGAAGCATTATGTGATGTATAGCAGTTATCTAGAGCTTTCTTTCTGAAGAATAAGAAGGAATGGTTAGCTTTACTCAATGCTTCTCTCATTTGTGGAATGTTTTAACTAAACAGTGTTAAACAAGTTTGGTTTATTAGCTTCTGTTGCACATAATTGGCCATGGAGCTTGTGCGTTTTATAGATTTTGTTTTATGCAAACATTTAACACTAGCACTAAGAACATGACTGACAATGGTCATGTACATATTGATTGGGGTTCACAAAAAAGTGCTGAGCACCTGCACAGTATTCATTTTTTAGGAGAGCTACTGTGAGAGGAACAGTATAGTGAATCAGACATGTATTAGGCACAGGATATTGCATCAGTCTAACTGAAGGATTGCATAAACAATAATAATACCCATTTGTTCCAAAAAAAGATTCAGGTAAACACTACCAAAGTACGCTCCCAGAAAAAACAGAAAATTGTAGAGAAAACAAGGAATGTTTCACCACAGTAAAATGATACGTAAAACTTTAATAGATAAAATCCACTTAATAGCTCAGAACCAGGACAAGCACTTTCGGTGATATGCCTTCTTCAGATCCTGATTATTCTGTCCTGAGTATCTTAAATTTAAAATACTAACATCCAATTACAAACCCTAACTTTTTAATCAGATGACCATCTAAAAAATATAAACATACAGTCATTTTTCACCAATTTTCATGGTCCAACCAATCATAATTTGTTAAAACACGGAAGTTCACTTTTCAACCAGTCGAATAGCTCATCATTCTCTTCCTATTCACTTTCCTCCAATGTGGACACGCTTATTCAATCCAGGATATTTGGCCAATAGTATGCATATAAATGCCATGCTCCTTTTTATCATCCAATCAGATGCAAAAACTTTCTTTCAGTGCCCAGTAGACAGCTTCACATGACTGAGACATTACAAATCGCTACAGATTATTAGCTGTATCTGTTACTTCTGTTCTCTCTTACATCCCAAAAAATTTTTCTTTTTCTTTTGAAAATATCTTATGGCAGTTTCATGCCTCCTGATTAGAGTACTTTTAGTTTTAGTTTATCTGCTGTAAGAAACAGCCTTGTACTGCTCTTTGAAAACAAAGTAGCAATTTCTTCATAGAAACTTTTTATCTTTATTTAGTTATTACTCTCTAATAGTAGAGGCTGAGACTCTCAACTACGTATCACTAGTTCTCAGAGAAAACATTTAGTTGCTGTTCTTGTCTATGAAGATTGTTTGTTTACTGACGGGCTGAAACTTAGTGTCAATGTCAAAACATGTTACCACATCTTTGTTTTAGTCTGCCATCTGTTCAAACATGACTAATTCCTTTGCAGTTATTATACTATTAACTCACATTAAGTATAAAACAAGTATAACTTTAACTGCGCATCAACTGGCCAATAGGATCCCAGAAAAGACGGAAGATTTTCTGTTCTGACCAATAGAGATTCATTCTCTCTTCATATATTATGCTGCTGTAAAAAAATTGCTCTTTAGAAACAGCAATTTCTTCGTAGAAACTTTTGTTCTTTATTTAACTATTATTCTTCAATAGTAGTTGCTGAGACTTTCAACTGCACATCACAAATTTTCAAAGGAAACGGCAAATTGCTACTGTTGACTATGAAATTTTAGTTTACTAATAGGCTTGAACTTATTGTCAATGACTAAACTTGCTGGCAGATTCTCTGTTATTATCTGCCATCCATTCAGAACACAACTAATTCCTGCACAAGATTGCTGTTAACTCACATTAAGGTGTAAAACAAATGTAGCTTTAACTATTCAATAACTGGCCAATAAAATCCCAGAAAAGACAGAAGATCCACTATTCTAACCAATGAGGATTATTCTCTTCTTCATATATTATGCCGTGGCTTACATCCAGTGATAGTTTTGCAGTTACAGCAGATAAACTAAAATTAAAAGTACTCTAATTGGGAGACATGAAACTGTCATAAGTAGATATTTTCAAAAGAAAAACAAAAAGAAAATTTTTTGGGGATGTAAGAGAGAACAGAAGTAATGAATACAGTTAATAATTTAATAATCTGTAGCGATTTATTGTGTCTCAGTCATGGGAAGCTGTCTACTGGGCACTGAAGAAAGGTGTTTGCATCTGTTTGGATGATAAAAAGGAGCATGGCATTTATATGCATACTATTGGCCAAATATCCTGGAATGAATAAGCTTGTCCACATTGGAGGAAAGTGAATAGGAAGAGAATGATGAGATATTCGATTGGCTGAAAAGTGAACTTCCGTGTTTTAACAAAGTATGATTGGTTGGACCATGAAAGTTGGCGAAAAATGACTGCATGTTTATATTTTTTGGATGGTCATCTGATTAAAAAGTTAGGGTTTGTGATTGGATGTTAGTATTTTAAATTTAGGATACTCAGGACAGAATAATCAGGATCTGAAGAAGGCATATCACCGAAAGCGCTTGTCCTGGCTCTGAGCTATTAAGTGGATTTTATCTATTAAAGCTTTATGTATCATTTTACTGTGGAAAATAGATCCCAGGAAAGCATTACATCAAAACAGTTTGTTTAGAAACTGTATTCCATATCGATTGAATAATGTCAGAAGTATGAGTGTTCAAGTTTAGATATGATTGATGAAGACAACATGGTCAGACAACAGCATGAAATTTTATGGTCTAGTAATTGGTGTTAAATATTTGCTGATCCTGAGTGTCCAGTGGTTGAACTTCTTAGTTCATCGTCATCTACAACAGCTGAACCATTACATGTCAAGTTATTTTCAGGTTTGAATGTCAAGAAGCATTATATCAGACGGTGGTTCAACAGTTAATGATTTCCAGTTTGAAAAAAAAATGTACAAATTTAAGAATACACAACAAAAGAGTGACACCACTATGAATTTAGCTAAACTGGATAATGGAAAATTTTATAGCCCAAGCTGGAAAAGTTGTAAGAATTGCCAACAAGAAAGGTTTGTTGTGGAAGCAGCATGATGCTAAGGGATACAGAAGTGCTATATATCCAATGTGAGGATTTTGAGACTTTACTGTTATAATAAATATTATCTGATTTTTTTTGTAATTTATTTATTGTTTTCATTTTCTATGTGGTATTGAGTATTAAGCACATTAATAAATCAAAGGTTAAGGATTCAAAGGGGTGAATACAGCTTGCATGATGTTTAGGTACACAAACAAGAACAAAATTCCGTCCTTGTTTAAGACCAAGTAATTTTCTGCCATGATTAAAGAAGTAGAGCAGAAGAATAAAACAAAAGCTTGTGCTGACTGTAATAGGCAAATGTATGTAATTCTGGAGTAGGTCAGCCAGTATGGCTGAAAGAGGAAATACTTCTAATTACATTCAGAACCTTATACAGTCAAAGATGTAGAAGATCCCATGATTGTTGTCTGAGATGTTTGTTACACTGTGTCATGAGCCACAAAATACAAATATGGCATGTAATCCGGTTTTGTGGCTATGCACCTGAGAGAGACATTACATTTGCTATAAGGCCTTAAAATTTTAGAAATGCATGTAGAACATCAAATTTGAATTAGAAAGCCTGAATATTTAGATGACTGCATACTTTATGTCACGCAGTGTTACAAATTATGCAAAGGTACCTTATACAAGTTTGTCGGCATGATGATCTTCTTTAGATTGGAAAAATGAGTTCTGTGTACTTCATTCTATGCAACCAATTTTATTTTTAGTCTTCTTATCTGTAGAAGTGTTTAACATTATCAGATATAAAACAGCATTAAACTGACTTTTAAAATACATAATAAATGCATAGTGATATCAGCATTGCTAAAAAACTTTTAATTCTGTTTTAGTATGTTTTTCCATAGAAAGAGGTGTGATATAGTCAGTAAAAAATAAAGCCAATCATTATAAAATATTTTGAATTTAGAGTTAATCAAATGTAATATATTTAGGGGATACCAGTTATGTACACGAGTGGTTCTACCTGACAAAATTCAAGTTGACACTTTGCTAAAGAAGCTAAATTGGATACTTGTATGTAGGACTCACTAAGGCCTCTAGTAATACCTAACGTGGTCTGTACTAAAGCAGCTATGTTAGATACTTGCATGCTTGGCCTCACTAATGCCTCTAATATCACCTAATGTGGTTTGTACTAAAGCAGGTATGGTTGGCCTCATTAATGCCTTTAGTAATACCTAATGTGGTTTGTACTAAAGCAGCTATGTTAGATACTTGAATGCTTGGCCTCACTAATGCCTCTAGTAATACCTACCAAGGCTTGTACTAAAACAGGTATGGTTGGTCTCACTAATGCTTCTAGTAATACCTAATGTGGTCTGTACTAAAGCAGCTATGTTAGATACTTGAATGCTTGGCCTCACTAATGTCTCTAGTAATACCTAATGTGGTTTGTACTAAAAGAGATATGGTTGGTCTCACTAATGCCTCTAGTAATAACTAATGTGGTCTGTACTAAAGCAGAGCTAAGTTAGACATATGTATGTTTGGCCTCACTAACGCCTCTAGCAACACTTCACTATGAGTAATCCTACAGCAAATGATTCTGCTGTGTCAAATGTGAGATGCAAAATAGTAAGGCAGTGATTGCTAGTAGAAAAATGGAAGCAACATACATATGTTTTAATTAATATGTAAAAGACCCTGCTAATGTTATTGTGGGATGGGCTTAATATGTTTAGAACTCGTAAGCTTGCTGTTTTAATTATAAATTAGCTGCATGCTAAATAGCTGCTGTTGTGAAGCACAGATGTGTTTTGATTGCTCTTAGACACAAACATGCTGTGGAAGCATTATATTACAGACCAGTAATAAATTTACACTATGTTCAAGTGCAGTAGTAATACCTGGAACTGGAAAGTAGGTAAATACCTAGGTAACACCATGTTGTAACTGAGTGGTACAATAAAAACACTTGTAATACAAAAGTAATGTGATACCTATTTAAAGGACCAACCAGGTTTTGCATTGTAATAAATTAAATAGGGTGGTTTTGATGAATCTGGCTTTCTTGTGAACAAAGTTAACACAGTGCTCATTTACTTTATATTAACAATAAGTAGTTAGAATGCATTCTTTCAGCCTGTTGGATATTACTTCTCATTACAGCTTAAGATGTCGTAGGCCCTGAAAGTAATATTTAGCGCAACATGTGGACTACTAAAATGAAAATTATTTAAAAAATGTGCAATGCACTGACAAGCTTATATACATTTTGCATAGGTTCACAAAGTGTATATCATACTCAGAAATCAACTGCTTGTTGCATGGTTCTCAAATAATTAATTTATCTCTGAATGGTGAACGTATTGTAGTGTTACTATAATAAAGCTAAAACATTTAAAAAATGTCAGTTTAAAATCCATGTAATAAAGCTTATTTTAATTTGCTAGGGTTTGCTTGCATGATATATAGTATACCTTTTAGTGGTATGATTTAGGAACAGAGCTGTTTAAATTACTGTATTTATGAATGGGCCAAATAGCTTAAGTTGTCGGTAGTTTGTGTCTTGTAATAATATAGCTGTTTCCATATGAATGTACAGTTAATAGCAGTTTACTGTAAAACGGAAGCAGTAAAACAAAAAATACTACCAAATACTGTGAGCAACTACCTTGCCAGCTTCTATTTTTCCTTGTGGTTACTCCTACTAGATAATATGTTATTAAAATGCAATTTGCATTAGAACTACTTCTGAAAAAAAAAAGAAAAAAAAAACATTGATTCTGGTTTGTTCTGAAGTGGTCTGTTATCTGAGATTCAGTTTCATAAATGTATTTTTCTTAATGCTTAGCATCTGATAAGAAAATTGCAGCTGTCTATAGACAGAGCATCTGTATGTGATTACATTGTGCCCTCTAACCTTTCCTTCTCAGTGTGTACATTATTCACAAGCACTGTTTTGGTAAGAGTGGCTGAAATTTGCTCAGTAAAAGAACTGCTGGGTATTATCAAAGTCCAATAGTTCAATGGACTTTGGAACTTTGCACAGCAAGCCGTAAAAGTAATGAAAGCACATTATGGTAAAAATCCTAATTCTCTCATCAGATATACAAGATGAGAACAGGTTTATGCCCTGAAACTCATTATGCCCATTGAAGGATTTTGCCATTCTAACAGCATGCATGCATAGCTCTCCCTGCATTTCAGTATTTATATATCCTAGTCATATGGTTATATTTATACAATTTTGAGAGATGTGCTTGAAATTATATATATAGATTAATTTTATAAAAGACATTTGCAATGCATGTAGTAATACAATCAAGTACAATATTACGTTACTGCACATAATTCAGAAAATTGACTAGAACAGCTGCCTTTCTATAAGAGATATCCCGTACACAATACCTGAACATATGAGCGTGATAGGCAAATCACTAATCTTTCTGGGTGATATTCACAATGAAATTGCATTTAATTAAAGAATGCCATTAGATTTTTTTTCCTTTGAAGAATTCTTGCAGTTTTCTTAACCTATGTGTGCTATTAAGAAAGATTACTAGATTACAATGTGTCACTTACATGCTATTTATTATAAAATAGTTTTAAGGTAGACATAAGAACAACAGAGCATCACATATACTGCCATGTGTTTGCAAAGACCAAGTAGCAGCTTCAAGAATGGAATTGGTGTCCAACCCCTTGAAGAAGGCACCAGAAGAGGCAACAGCCCTAATGGAATGAGCTCTAACAGAAGTAGACAGATATTTATCATGAAAAGAATAACAAAACATAATGGTCTTAGATATCCAGGAGGAGATGGTTTGCTCAGAAACAGCCAAACCCAATGTCCTGGGATGAAAGGAAACAAAAAGCTGATCAGACTTATGAATGGCTTTAGTTTTATCCAAATAGTACCTGAGCTGTCTGTGCAAATCCAAGGACCCTCTCACTAGCAGACTGAGGAGAAGGGAAAAAGGAAGAGAGTTGTACTGACTGATTCAAGGACAGCTCATTTACTACCTTGGCCATAAAAGAAGGATTACTACAGACAGACACCATGTCCTTGTGTAAAACCAAAAAAGGAGGAATGGCCATAATGGCCTGGAGCACAAAATCCTCCAAACAAAATTAAGAGCCAGCAACAAAACAGTCTTCCACATACAATGTTGCAAAGAAGCAGAATATGAAGGCTCAAAAAGAGCCTGAGTCAATTTTTTCAAAATCAAAATGAAGGTCCCAAGGAGGAGGAATAGGTTTCCTTTGAGGCCTAATGCACAGGACACCTTTAAGAAATAGTCTGAGCTCAAAATGAGAAGCCAAAGGAAGATTCAAGGGCAGACAAGCAGGAAAAGTCTGACAAATGGGCCTTCACAGAAGAATAGGACAGGCGAGACTGCAGCAACTCACACAAATAAGAGAGGACCAGAGGGATCCCCACTGAAAAACGGTCCTGGTTATGAGCTTGGCATCAGACAGAAAATCTTTTCCATTTGGACACAAGAGTTTCCAGTTGAGGGTTTCCTTGCTGCCTGTAAAACCTTGCGCACATCCTCAGAAAAGAGTTACCTGAAAGGGATCAAAACCCCACCACCCACATTGTCAGTTGAAGAGTGGACAAGTGACGTGGGCTGAGAGATCCCTTGTCCTATGTGAGGAGATCCAGTTGGTGAGGTAATTTTTGGTGACTGCCCCTGGCCAGATGCATTAAGAGGGGGAACCAGTGCTGTCTTGGCCAAAAGGGAGTCACTAGCAATTTTTTTGGGGGGGGTCCAGCTTAATTTTCTGCAGGACTCTTGGAAGTAGAGGAAGAGGAGGGAAGGCATAATGAAACATCCCCTTCTAAGGAAAAGAAAGGGTGCCTGTCTTCCATGCCAAATGGCATAGCACTCTAGAACAGAAGCGGGGTAGCTGCCTGTTCAGGGGGAGGCAAACAGAGCTACCTGAGGAATACCCCACAGATGGACAATGTCCAGAAACATGTCTCTTTGGAGCATCCATTCATGAGCCTGTGTTTTGGACCTTCTCAGAGATTCTGCCACGAGATTGTGCCCTGAAGTAATGCATACTGCCTGAAGAGTTAACTGATAACTGAGAGCCACCCTCCAACACTGAAGCATCATCCTGCAGAGGAGGTAAGATTTTTTTGCTTCCTTGTTTGTTGACATACCACATCAATATAGTGTTGTCTGTGCATAACTTCAAGGGGCCTGGAGACAACATGGGGTGAAAAGCTTGAAGGGCCAGAATCAGATCTCTCATCTCTTTGATGTTGATATGGTCTGATTTCTGATGAGGAGGCCAGAAACCCTGAACTTTCAGGTGACCAAAAGAAGCACACATCCCCACCCCATGTTTGAGGCATCAGTGAACAATTCTTGAGAAGGAACTAGAGGCTGAAAGGGCCAGCCATGCTTGAGAGCAAACTGTTGAATCTACCACTCAAATTCCTTCTTTAGACAGGGAAGGAGAGGTACACTGAAATCTGACAAAGTACCATTGAAGTTTCCACATATACAGTCTGGCAAGAGGGAATGTTGGAATAGAAGAGGCCATGAATCCCAGGGCCCAAAGAAACTCCCTGTCTGGCATAGCAGTCAGAGAAAGAAGAGACTAAAAGAAGGCTGTCAATGACAACATTTTTTGAGATGGAAGAGAGGCTAACATTGGCACTATCTGAATCCTGCATTCCAGATAAAAATAATCCTGAGCAGGAGTTAGCACAGACTTCTGGAAGTTGATAGTGAACCCCAGACTTTGAAGAATAGAAATGATAAACTCCAGATCCTGTAACAGGCAACTGGGAGAAGGTACCTGAAGCAACAGGTCATCTAGATAAGGAAAAATCTGAATGCCTTGTAGCCTGCAGAAAGTAATCACAAGAGCTAGGCATTTTGTGAATACCCTTGGGGGAGTAAAAAGGCCAAAGAGCAAAGCAGAGAACTGAAAATGAAAGGAAGACACAGAGAAACAAAAACACTTCCTGAAAAGAGGGTGAATAGGGATATGGAGGTAAGCATCTTTCAGATCCAAAGATACCAGAAAAGCCTCTGATAATAAAAGAAGAAACAGGGTTTGAAGAGTAAGCATCCAAAAAGAAGGGACTTTGAGAAAAATGTTGAGCTAGGAGAGATCCAGAATAGGTCTCCAAGTGCCCTCCTTTTGAGGAACCAAGAAAATCCTGGAATAAAAACCCTTTCCCCACTTGGAAAGGGTGGACAGGTTGAATGGCTCCTTGGTTCACCAGGGACCCCTAGAAACTCCAGGAAATGAGGAAGTTGCTCTAGAGGAGGTTGAGAAATCCCTGAAAAAGGAGGGAGAGACTTCCATACCATGAAGTAACCTTGACTGATGAAAGAAAAAACCCAAGAGTCTGAAGTGATGAGATACCAATTTGAAAGACAAAGCAAAAGCCGAAGGGACAAAGGAACCTTGTCTAAAACAAGGGGGAGGCGTGGAACTGTCAAAGAGAAAAAGGCTTATCAGATAAAGGAGGCTTCTGAGCCAGATAAATCTGAGAAGTCTTATCAGAGGGGGCCCACCTACCACCCTTCCTGCCCTTGGAGACCGGGCAGGGTTGCCTACGAACAAAAGGAGACCTAGAAGGATTATTCCTGTGGAACTTATGAAAAGGAGAGATAAAAATATGTTTAAGGTCCTGCAAGTCTTTGCCTTTTTCTTGAAGACACTTAAATATGTCAGCTGCAGCAGTCCCAAAAAGATGTTTATTATCCAAAGGAGCATCCAACAACTTGGTCTTAATGTCCTAATCCAAGAATAACACCAAAGACAAAGCCCTGGAAGAGGTATCAGGTTTAAAGTTCATATGTTAGTACTAGGCTAACTGCCCTTGTGGGCCATTTTAAGCCTAGCCAATTTGGCGCACCACTTGAGAAGCAGAACCTAAAATAGTTAAGGCAGAGCATTTGCCTTCAGAATCAGGGCGGTCAGAAATAACCTGACAAGCCTATGCAATCAGGGCCAGAGCATACTTGTTCCTGTGGGTCTGGTAATTAACAGCCCTAAAGGCCAAAGTAGAAGCAGTGTGCAATTTCATACCAATCCTCTCCATTGCCCTCCTATCCTTATCAGAAGGCAAAAGATTGTAAGAGGGCAAAAGCTTAGAAAGTTTGTCATAATAGAATGACCTCACAGCAGGATCAGCAGGAGGATACTTAAATAAAAACTAACAATCCTCAGGTACCTTATCAAACCTATCAAGTTTCTTATGAGCAGGAAGCTAAAAATAGGGAGACTGAAGCAGTAATGAAAGTATCTAACAAGGGAGCCAACACAGGAGAAACTGCTGATGTTTTAGGAGTATTCACCTGAAGCAACTCATAATATCTTCTTTAAATACCAGACACATCAGAGGAATCCCACTTAAAGTATTCCATCATCTTAGTGAGTCCATATTAGTTCACTGAAATGTATTTCCAGCTAACACCTCTTCATCGACCAGTATTCAGAGAAAATCACTTCCGTGATTCTCTGAATTTACCAAGGGCAATGAAACAATTGCCCCACAGCACAAAGGAACCCACAACTAACAAAAGCAAACCCACCTCTCCCAACTATATATACCAACTCCGAGATCACACTACAGTGGGGAAAGGGCAAAGTTGTGTAGTTGGCCAACTACTTCATTGCCTTTGTAAAATTCAGCAAGTCACAGAAGTGATTTTCGCTGAATATGGGTTGATGAAGAGGTGTTTACTAGAAATACATTTAGGTGAACTAATATAGATCCATCCTCGCAACTGTGTCCCCAGAGGACAATTCTTCAAAAAGAGACTCCGGGCTAACAGTGTCATCTTCATCAGAACCATAAGCCAAAGATGGCATCTGTAAATAATATGACAAAGACCCCTCATTAGACACTGAATCCTCATCTGAGGAATCTAGTTCCCTGAGCCATTTAGAAGGGGTAGAGGACCACTGAGGAGCAGGTACCAAAACCCCTTCAGGAGGCTTTAGGACTATCAAGGCAAAAAACAAGCTCTGAGTAAACTCTTGCTATTCCCTTCAGGGATCCTTAGGAAAGACCAAAATTTGTTTCAGTTTTTTGTGTTTTCTTGGAAAGGGCATCAGCCATAACAAATACCAGAGGTTCTGACCCTTGACAAGATTTGATAAGAGAACCCAGAACCTCCTCCCTGACCAATATCTGCAGAATCCCTCCAAGACCCTCTGAGATAATCAGCCATGGTTCACCCTCAACATCCAGAGCAGATGCCTTCAAAGTCTCAGAGAACATTTAAAAAGATGGATCCATGCCAGCATCCAATGAGATCGCAGGAATCTGATGTAGATGCCAAACAACCTACAGAGCTATTACCCACTTCTAGAGGGACATCCAGTGGAGGCTGGATAGATAAATAATCCAGCTAAGACTTCTTGGCCTTCTTCTTACCTAGTGGGAGTTTCTCGGGGTTAAAGGATTTGTACCATGGTACCCTGAGCAAACTGTTTGAGCAGCTGGGTTTCAAGATAAATGGCCAAGGAAGACAAAACTTCAGAGTGTCTTAGGCACAAATGCTTTGCAGATACTACAGGAGCTATGGTTGTGGAAAACACCCAAACAAAAAAGACAGTGTGACGATCCTTACGGGGAATCTGGCTCCCACACTGACATTTTCCCTTCTTGGATGACATGAACTCTAGGTAGTATAATAAAATATAAGATCAAGAAAAAAAAAAACCTAAATGGAGCATTTATCTGGTGGCTAAGTATTCATTACAGCAACAAGGTGTCCAGACCACCTAGCAATAATAGCATTCAAACTAGCAGCAAAGAAGTTCTGGGTAGCCTGACAAATCTGATATGCAAGGCTATGTAATGCATCATCATTGACCTCATAAACAAGGATATAGGGAATCTCCAAACTCTGGATCCCACACAGTTTGGTTTTGTGAAGGGTAAATCATGCCTGCTCAACCTGGTCAACTTCTTTGAGTCAGTCACCAGAGCTGTAAAAATGAAGGCAAGGTGGTTCATGCAGCCTACTGTACCTTGATCTTGCCAAGGCCTTTGATACCATTCCCCACTCAGGAATCACAGAAAAACTCACTAAGGTAGGCATCATCCCCTATATCACTAGGTGGGTTGCAAACTGGCTCACAGATGGAACCCACAGTGTGAAAATAGCTGACTCCAAGTCAGACTGCTGACCAGTCACGAATGGAGTCCCACAGGGTTCGGTCCTGGGTCCTCTCCTGTTTGGTATCTACTTCTCTGAAGTCCAGGCCAACACAAAGGGACTCTGGCTGACAAAGTTCACAGACGATTGCAAGTTGAGAGCTATTATTAATTCCCCAAGTGATGCTGACTTCCTGCAGAAAGGCCTGACTGAGACCAGTGACTGGTGTCAGAACCATGGCCTTAAGCTCAATGCCAAAAAATATGTCATCATTCCCCTTGGGAAAAACTTGGGACCACAGCTTCAATCTTAAGTCCCTCATATAACTGTTATACATAAATTAATCCAGCACTCTGAATACTGTTCTTTGCAAAAACAATATGCAAAGTAAAGTTAGTGTTTACAGAATCTGAAATAGTTCTGTAGCATTTAAAAATCTGAAAAGCTTCAAGAAATTAATACACTTCTATTTTTTCTGTGGGTACTGTCTCCAGATTGCTGTAAGAAAGGAGAAATGAAACATTATAGTTACAAAATGATCTTGCTTTGCAGGACTAATCTTCTTACATCACCTCTGGTAGTGAATATTAATTTATACTTTGATTTACCCTAAATGGCTTATGGAAGAACAACATTTGGATGTGAACATTGGCTCTAGACAATATCACACCCCAACCTAATGTGCAAAAATGGGAAAAAAGATTTATGAATGTATGAGTGGGGAATACCATGGTGACATAGAATCATAGATTCATTGACTGTTACTAGGATAAGACCCAGGGGGAGGGTCTTTCTAAGCTTAGCCAAGTTTTCCCGAAAGTATAACAATGTCCTGTATCCAAGTAGGACATTGAGGGCAGGCATTTCTAAGCTACCTGCATCCATAAGGGACATTGGTGCCAAGCCTAGTATAAATGTCCTTTTCCCCATCCACTGGTCTAGATAGAGCTTAAAACTGGGTAATAAAGAAACTTGATTTTGCTTTTCAGCTAAATGTACCCTGTATTTCCACAACATGGCTTCCTGCCATTTGCTTTGCTTCTGGCTGTTCTGACCATTTATTTAAAATGAGCCAATTCTGTACAATTGCTTTACTACAAAAAATCTGAAAGGCATATTTGCACAGCTTTTACACTCTCTCTAATTTATATGGTTTATCATCTCTTTAACAGATTTATGTGGACCTATTTTGTTTCATCTATAGAAAATGAGCTAAAATAGTTGTTCTGGTAAAACTATAAATATTGCAACTAAAGTATTCCTACCTCCATCACTCTGTCAACCGGAGCTGTCAAGTTTCGTCACTTTCTTGCCTTTAACTGCCCACTCAACTGTGGCAGTAGAGTAACACCTTGTCTGCAATCTGATGTAGCTAATGTTTGAGCAAAATATAATATACAGAGATCCTGAAATTATATATTGCCAAAATATTTTTAATTGCAGTTAAAGTAAAACTGAGAAAGCATGGTATAATGTTTAACTGAGTTGAAAGACACAAATGATTCATGGCTACAATAAGAAGTTAGATACATTAGCTATGTAGGTTTCCTCTGAGCCAGAAATCTTAAATGTAATTAACAGTGAGATATAATTGCATGCAAGTCAAATTCCTAAATAGGATATTGTGAGATTTCATGCAAACCCAAACTGGTGTGCACTAAAGAAGATGAACAGCGTAAATATGTCACATAGAAGTATAAGCAGGAAAATAATGCTTTATATTTGACAGTGTAGGGATCACTGTTGGGAGAAAAGGCATCCTGAGATAAGGAAATGTAGTACTTATAGTGCAGATATCTTTTAAATGTGTACTAGTGCAGAGTCATTACCGCTGGTCAGAAATGTTAAGTCTATATGGAAAACAGTGTTTACAGGTATTTGGCTATGTTATCTAGAACATCAGGTTAATCCCTGTGCTGCATGTTTTATTAACTCAGTTTCCCCGGTTTTGAAAAGTATAGTCATGTCCATTCATATTTTGTTTCACCAATCAGCATGTACATATTCACTTACACTTCCTTCCTTACTTATTTATTGAGACCAGGTGCGTTTAGGATGAAAACTTCTTTTTAAAATTTTTAAAATGAATAAGGAATGCACTGGTTTGCATTCTTAAGTGAAACTGGATCTAAGTTTGCATGACTCATGTCATTTCATATGTGGTCCACTTGTGAAGGGGTCATATGTGAGTCTAATAAAGTAACTATAAAACATATTGGTGTTAGGTCCATCTTTCGACTTCATAATAAAAGCATGAGATTTTTGTGATCAAAAGTTTTAAGTATGATTACATAAGATAAACAATGACACTATACCATATTAGATATTGATAAAATAAGGGGTACAATATTTCTTTTGAGGAGGCATGCATCACACCCACATGCACACTGCACCAGCATGAAGAGCTGTGTCCCCACACCACTGCTGCTTATATTGCATCTCGGAGAAAGGAGAAATCTCCATGATATACAATTTCAGTCTGATATTAGAGAGTTCAGGAAGCACATAAGTTAATTACACTTGGCCCAATACTCCATTCTTTCCTTTAAACAAACTCAGAAAGATTTATCCTGAATGCTTTATTTTTTAAGACTTCTACTGTGCTTCCAACAATGTTCCAGTTGGAGAATACCAGCTGGTCTCTATCAATTTATCTTAAAGATAATTGGCTGTTCATTTCTCTAACATAAGTGAGATATCAGTCCACTTTACAGCATTTGCTGATGAAATTAACCTATATTTTCTGTCATCACTAAATGACCTTCCAAAGATGTTAGATTCTGCTTGCAATTTTTCATATTTTTATCAGCTTAACTTACATAATGTTTCCTTTTGTTAGAATGATACTTTTCTGCTTCTCTACACCCTGTTGGTCTGGACTACTTTAATAAAATTCTTTGGAATTATGTATTCCCAAAATAATCTTAGTTACAGTCAACGTAAAACTGAGAAAGCGTGATATAACATAGTACTAAGGTGAAAAGCAATGATGTTGTTTTTCCCTTATTTATTGTTCTGTATTAACTCTTTGTGTGAGGTCTTTGTTCATAAATACTTTAAATCTTTGCAAACTAATATGTCAAAAATGCATCTGCTATCCCAAGTCAAAATAGAATAATTTAAATATTGGGTTGTTATGCTATATAATACACCTCAGTTTGCTAAGAGAAACTATCCTTCACTCCCTACATGTTAACATTTAGCATAATTATGTGTTCCACGTAAAGTGTAACTCTCTATGTCTTGTATTTTTGGATGTTACCAAACTTCATAAGAAGGGAAGTGGACCTCACAGAACAGAATACCAGAATGGATGGCAAAAAGGAATCTACTGGCAGTTCCAGTATGTCATAGAATTGATGGAAGACTGTGAAAGGGGAAGAGAGAGAGAGATTGTTAAATGGCTTTAAACAGCAGGCAAGATAAGCTTATTGTCTCATTCTGCCATCAAACAAATGTGAAGTAAATGGTCACCAGCTCTAGACCTTCACTCATAATACCACAATCTTCAGATACCAAGTGATGCTTGGTTTAAATTTTCAAAGTTATATCTAACACATTTGAAGCCTCATGAGAGACTATCTAGAAATCTGCATTCCCACAACTTAGGACTGAGCAAATTATAACCTGAAATGACTTTGGTGTTGTTGTTTAAACTCTCTTAGTGACTTTGATTGCTTGTCTTCTTTGGAAGTTTATTCTAACTTCTGAATAGCCTAGTCTGAAAGACATTACCCTTCAACCTTATATTGCACCTCAGGATAAGCATATTCCAGGCATTATTCCTTACCTGTAAATTAAGTTGTGTGAACTTAATCCTTACTCTGGTGGCTAACTGTTCGTCCAATGAACACCCATAGACCCACACTAGTTTTGTTCTCTTCTCTTCAACCTATAATGAACAGAATATAACATCAAGGTTGTTAACCTCCTGAAATATGGTAATGGTTAGACAGTAAAAATGTGTCTAATAAAAAACTGTTATTAGGCATAACTTCTGGGTCCTCATCTTTAAGTACTAGGCTACTAGAAGCCGTTTCAATACAAAAAAATCCTAGCACGTTTGCAAAATGTTTTTTTTTTCTTTTTTGTAGAATGTATAGTTAGGTTCGCCCAACCTTCCAAACATGAAATAGTACTAAAGTTGAATTTTTGTATTTTTGTTTGCTTATTTTACTTATGTATTTATTTTCTTATTTTTGGGATGGATACTTTAGCCACACTCACTGCCAAATATTGTTTTTTTTATCCAGTTTAAGATGATACCAAATCCACTACATTGAATTTCTATTGCTGTATGTGATCCATTTGGATATTGGACTTTTCTATAACATCTTGAATTTTCTTATAAATAAGGTGCATTTAAATAATAATGTATCTGAATAAACACAAGACAAATCAGCTGGATATGTATTTAATTGTAAGAGCTTTTTAATTATTTTTATAGCTTTTCGTTAATAAATTTGTTTTTGTTCAAAATAGTTCCTGTTAGAAACAATAACAGCTTATCTTAAACAGTAGTAGGAGAAATAATTTCCTGCTATTTATCTGTCATGAAAACTGTTTCAACTGCAAAAGGGAAAATTTAATGTTGGCTAGAAGTTGTGAGGGTTTACTATCATAATTTCAAATCCAGCTCTGTCGACCGCATTATGTTTGAACACGGAAAGTCAAACACAGCAATGTCGAACTTCAAAAGCAAGCCTAGGAACGGGTTTTAACATGGGTCGAGATAGGGGTGAGGTTTGTAGTTCGGCAATAGCAGTGAACACCTATCTCGACCCATGTTAAAACCATTCCTAGGCTTGCTTTTAAAGTTCGACATTGCCGTGTTCGACTTTCCATGCTCGAACATGGTGCGGTCGATGGATTTGGATTTGAAATTATGATAGTAAACCGCTGTGAGATGTGGGTGAAATTCAGTATGCATATAATATTCACAGCAAGATATGCACATTATCAACAACATATATTATAAACAGTGAGGGAGAAAAAAATAAAAGAAAGGCGTAAGTAGCAGTATTGAAATATACATGTACAAAGCTGCAGAAATAAGACCCGAACTTGAATCATTCGATTTATGCATTGTTAGAACTACATAGCTTTAACGGGGTAAGTAAAAGGCAATATATTGAACCAAATACTGTATTACTTAACAAAATCTAAAATACTTTTATGCTTACCAACATGATGAAAGCCTTGGACCTAGAGATAGAGGTAAACAGGAGAAAATGAAATGAGAAAGAAAGGAAAGGGGTGGAAACATGAAAGGGAAGAAAAATGAAAAGGAAAAAGGGGCATGTCATACTCTCCAGGACATCTTGGATGATGGTCTATAGTTTTATTCTCTCTCCTACAAGATTTATGCTTTCCTGATCAGTAATAAAAGAACAGTCGCTAGTCAGGGTGTCAGACATTGGGGAGCTACATGTTCCATTACTTAGTGAGTACAGAGTGATGCAGAGCTTGAACTTACTGCTATTTAAGTGCACAAGTACAACTCTGACGACTGTTTGGAATTTCAGATCTTGTGCTCCTTTTGCTTGTGGCTTTATTAGGAGTTCTTAGGTAGAGAAATTGAAAAACAAAATATAAACACTTTTCTCATACTGTCTATTCTTCCATGCAAATGTATATTAACTTACTAAATGATTAAACAAATAATAGCAAAAGGAGGAAGAAATGTATTGTTTGTAACATGCTAGATCTGAAGTGTTGTGAAATGGCAGAAATGTTACTAACACAATGTTAACTGCTAGCAAATTACTTACTTTAGATAACAATAATGTTTTAAGGGAGGATCCACCTTGGATCCCAGGAATCATCGCCCCATCAGCCTGACGAGCCTGATCTGCAAGGCCATGGAACGTATTATCATGGAACTTATAAACAAAGACATTGGCACCTTCAAACACTGGACCCGACCCAGTTTGGGTTTGTGAAGGGCCGTTCTTGTCTCCTGAATCCGATTGACTTCTTCAAATCAGTTTCCAGAGCCGTGGACAAGGGTAACGTGGTCCACACAGCCTATCTGGACCTTGCCAAGGCCTTTGACACCATCCCCCACTCTGGAATCATAGATAAACTTACTAAGCTGGGCATTAATCCCTACGTCACTCAATGGGTTGCCAACTGGCTTACTGACAGAACCCACACTGTAACTGCTGACTCCAAATCCAGATCCAGACAACTGACAAGTGGAGTACCTCAGGGTTCAGTCCTGGGACCGGTCTTGTTTGGCATCTACTTCTCTGAAGTACAGGCCAGCACTAAGGGACTCTGGTTAACAAAGTTTGCAGATGACTGCAAACTGAGAACCATTATTGAATCCCCAAATGATGTGGATATTCTACAAAAGGGCCTTACATAAACAGATGCTTGGTGCCAGAGACATGGGCTCAAGCTCAATGCCAAAAAATGTATAGTTATCCCCTTTGGGAAAAACCATGTACCCATGAATTACCACATAGGTGGCAGTACACTAAACACAAAGTGTGATGAGAGACTTAGGGACACAGGTGGACAGTGATCTCACCTTCGATAACCACATCGCCACAACAGTCAGGGAATCCTTCTATGTGGCACACCTCATCACTAAGGGCTTTTCATCCAGAAAAAAGGAGGTCATTGTCCCACTGTACTCTTCTCTTATTAGACCCATTATAGAATACAGTGCCCCATTTGGTATGTACCTCTCAAGACATCTGCTACTGGAAAGGCCACAGAAATACCTCACTAAAAGAATCACAGGCCTAAAGCAGATGCCCTGTGCTGACCACCTTATAAAACTCCAGCTATACTCTGTTGCATATGGTCTACTCAGAGATAATCTCTGCTTAACATATAAGGCCATGTCAAACCCAGAGATGTTGGACATGCTACACTTAAAGAAATCCCAATCCCTCAGAGCCACACTCTCCATGGATCTAAACCTTGTCATCATAATAAACAAAACATGCTGGAGGGATAGGTTCCTGACCCAGAGTCTCCCCAGATGCTGGAATAGACTGCCCATACATGTCAAGCATAGCGTCTCCTTGGCCCTCTTCAAAAGGAACCGTGACGATTGGATGGGAGAAAGGAAATTCACCTCGGGGATCATATCAGTCACCCTTCTAGACAGGGGTCCAGGGAAGTTAATAGTGTGGGAAGAAATAGCCAGGGAATTGTTATGACTAGGCTTGTATAGGCCCTAGGGCCGTTAGCATAGTACCAACCTATGAACCTATAACTGAATTATATTTAGAGGTAACCAGCTTTATTTTGTATGAGCAGAATATAGTAAGTTACAAGTATCATGATAAGGTTGCAAATATTTGCTGAAATGTATTAATTTATGCATATGAAGTAGATATATGATTCTGTTAATAATTAGTATAGTTCAGGAAGCAAAGGAGCACTCCATACTTTTTTTCTTTCTTCATTTTTGCAGTTGTTAAGCAGGACTGCTGTTAAATCAGAATTACTCTGTTATTAAGCCCATTTAATTTCACTATAAACATAGCATGCTACATCTAAGTTTCATTTCATTAAATATTAATGGTGTGAATAACGGCAGGAATGAGATGCTGTAATTAATTACTTACAATTAAATAAACTGCATTTAATATTTCTACAATAAATACAGTCACTATTAGAGGAAGTAAAACAATTCAGATTGGCTAAATATGAATGATTGGCACAATCTTCATTCAAGCATAAATCAAGAGACGCAACCATACTATGGAAACAAAATTTAATAATGCCTTAAATGTTATTTAATTATAATTACAAAGACATTATGGTTACCATGATTACAGCTGATTAGATGAATAGAGTTTACAAACTATCTGATATGTTCTAGGTACCAAGAATAGGTGCCAAGCAAACAAAAATACTTGGAAATGTTGCTCACATATATGAAGTTTAGGCTAATCTTAGATAAGGGTTTTAACAGTATTTTTGACAAGTGCAAAGAAGAATCCAGGAATAAAAGAATCTACAAAAGTACAAAAACTGTGTTAATTTACTAAATTTTAAAAAGTTATACTGCATTAAAGATGAGACTAGGTGTTATTTATACATTATTCACATGTGTTTGGTGCCCATTCAAGAACCTATCGATTATCAGATCATATTATTCTTAAATTTAATTTAACAATAAGCCTAAAACCTTTAACTATAGTCACTAGAATCTTAATCTACATGAAAAGATTTAAAGGCTTTCAAGAATGGCTTGATAAGGAATTAGAGTTCTTAAACACTAAATGATATGAAAATGCTGATAAAACAATATTATGAGACACACTCAGATCTTATATAATGGGTAAAATCATTGTTTCATTTATAAATAAGTTAAAAGAATGGGACAAAGAAGTAACAGACTTAACACTGCAATGCTGAAAGTAGAGAAAGAAGAAAAAAACTTTTGAGAATAGTCAGATCTAGATTATAGATGTCAATAAAGTCTACAACGTAAGGCATCAATAGCCGTAGAGAAAGTTACATGTTCATATGCTATGAACAGAAAAGGGATGCACAACTTAACAAGAACAAAACTGTATAAAAACTAAGCAAATATAACTGATTAAAAGCTGTAAACTTAGCCGAATGTTGTCTGTTGTTAATGATATTCTCCTAGAATGTAAATCTTATTACAAAAAAAAAATCAGTATATATATCATGCATTGCAAGTAAGTGACAAACAGTTAATAATAAACTTCAGAAAAGGAAGAATCTCCAAAAAGCTTCCTGAGGAAGCTGCATCCAGCCTACTTAGACCCATAGAATTGATGGAGGTAGCAAATCAAATTAAGACAAAATAAATTGTACAAAACTCCCAAGAACTGATGGAATTATTCCTGAGCTTACAAAATATTGTCACCTAATGTAATACAAACTTTTCATAAAGCATTCATAGATGCACAAATTTTTAATAGGACTCCATCTTCGTGGTAATACCCACTAACGTCAACCTTGAAACAGGATAAATCCTACATCATACTCGGAATATAGACCTCTGTCACTTTTAAATGTGAATTACAAAGAAAGAAAGAACAAATTAAATTACATATGCCACTGTTAATAATTTATGACCAAACTGTATTTATCAGGCCCACGTACCCCAAGACAATATCATAATAATTTTAGCCTTGTTAAACTATGCTAATAAAAATATAGAAACAGCTCTTATAATAATCAAAAAAAAATAAAATTGAGGGTTGGATTATCTCTATTCACAATTTCAAAAGAATTTAATTATTCTGAATAATTCTTGAATTTAATTAAAAGACTCTTCTCTGGTAATATGCCATATGTTAAATTAGGATAATATCTGTCACAATCTATAATCATTGAAAAAGGCATGAAGCTAGACTATCCACTATCAACTGTATTATTTTCCTTAGCAAAGGAACCATTATCCTCAGCAATAAGACAAGATCATAATATAGATCCAACCTTCAAACGTAATGAATCCTATACCAAACCAACAAAACAAACACGACAGTCCGGTAAGAAAACTCCACCTGAAGAGAATAGTGATAAAATACCACTCGCAACAGCTCACAATAAGGCTCCAATGCTCAAAATCCACAAAACAGCAGTTTATTTCCTTTAACGCCACAAAGTTATACACACGTTTTCGTCAAGCATATGACTTCATCAGACAAACACTTGGTAAATCACACAGGTTTAAATACTGAAATAATTACACACTTGACTCACTGTTAAGTTAATTAGTCACATTTAAAGCCACACAATAAATATCTTAAAATCCTTTACATTTTCATATGTACTAAATAAAATAAAATTTAAAATGAAACAAATGTTAAAACCCAAACATGTGAAAACCAATAAAGGCAATAATGTTGTGCATATGCTCGTATTCATATATCTTAAATTTTACAAAATACTTTCTGTTATATACCAAGAACTCTCCTGCTGTGTTTCAAATTAATATTTCAAATCCTGTCAGATTTGAGTTTTAAATATGGAATAATGGACACAGAATCATTAAGCCCAGGAAATCTGTTAGATTCTAACAAGATTTGCCAGTATGTTTCCCTGTGGGATAATAATACCTCCCAGGATCCACCCCTGGCTTCTTTAGAAACAGAATTCAAGACAAAAAAAGAAAAGGTCCCTCCAGAACATGTAGTAAGGTGCTTATAAAGTGCATTATTAGTGTCACATTTTTGTATGTCATAAAGGTGCTCATACACCCTTCTACGGAGTTGCCTTTTGGTCTTCCCTACATAAAATGCCTGACATGACTGGCACACCGCCAAATAGACAACCCCGTAGGAAAGACAGTTATAAAATTTTTTGGAAATAATCTTCCTACTTCTACTTTCCTAATACACAAATTCTTGATTGAAAATGTGTTTGCACTGTGAACACCATCCACACTTGTAAGTCCCTCTACGGGAATTTTCTTGCTGAAATAATTTAGTATCCTGCTCCAGAATTCTCTTGATGTTAAGACCTTTCCTATATACAGTTTTAAAAGTAATATTCTTAAATCCACTAAGGTCTGTTAATTCCTGGAAAGATTTAAATTCCCTGTCTACAGTCCTACTTATATTACCAATGTTACCACTGTATTCAGTAATAAACAATAACTGGTTGCTGTGGAAGTCCAGTTTGTTGTTACCCTGCCCGGTTTGCAAATGACCTTGCCCCAAAATGGGCATGAATCTAGTAGATCTCCCTATCAAAACTTCTTCCTTCACAGAATTTATCATATGAGCGGGGTACCCCTCTCCAAAAACATTTTAAACAACTTGTCACATTCAGTATAAAATTGCGGGTCCTGAGATGTCATGCGTGAGGCCCTGACGAACTGTCCCTTGACAATACCTCTCTTTTGGAACCCTGGGTGTGAACTAGAAAAATGTAAATAACTATTTGAAAAAGTCGGCTTCTTATAAACCGTGGAAGTAAACCCTGATGTATCTTTGGTTAACGTAACATCCAAATAGTTAACATATTCCACAGATATCTCATATGTAAACTTTAGGAAAGTGGTGGTACCCCTAATATACGTAATAAACTCATCAATGGTCTCAACTGGGCCCACCCAAAAAATACAGATATCATCCAAAAACCTGGAATAATGAATCCAATTCTTTTCATAGCCGCTTTTATGAATAAATTTCTTCTCCCAAACGGCCATTATGATATCTGCATAAGTTGGTGCACAATTGGCCCCCATCGATACCCCAGTAGTCTGTTGAAAATATTCACCCCCATAAAAAATATAGTTGTTTTTTAATACCAACTCCAACAGCCCAATAATCATACTCACATCATTATGAGTAATCCCAGCACACTCCCACAATGCCTCCTCTAACCATTCCAATCCTAGGTCCGTGGGAATAACTGAAAATAAATCAACCACGTCTATGGTTAAGAACGTGAGATTTGGCCTACACAGGTCGTTGGTAATTCTCCGCAAAAATTCCCAGGAATCTTTAAGGAGGTGGGACTCCTTCCCCCAAACCTGCTTAAGCTTCCAGTCCAGGAATTTTGAAATGGGATGGGTCTTGGAACCCTGTGCAGCCACAATTGGCCGAAGAGGTGGATTCTCCACGCATTTGTGGATTTTAGGCACACCAAAAATGGTGGGCACTTTAGGATGATTATTTTCTAAAAATGAAAAAATATCAAATTCAATAATCTCCTGATCTAACATATCCTTTATGGTCAGATCTATTTTTTTGTAGGACAGATGTATTTCTTGAATGGAGGTTAAAGTGTATTTGTCAGTATCATACAAGATTTCCCCCATTTTACTTTCATACAAGGTCTGACTCATAAAGACAGTGACCCCTCCCTTATCGGGTTGCATCACTCTAATAGCGTGGTTGTGTGCTAGATCATACAATACGTTAATTTCCTCTTCACTTAAGTTGTAGTCAAAATGTGCATGGGTTAGTTCCTTACGTATCTCTTTTTCAATTCTGTTCTCTAAATTACTGAGCTGGGGATGCAATGGTGGGTTAAATGTACTGGATTTCTTTAAAAACAGACTGGGAGCCACTGGCCCATGACCAAACAAATGTTGAAGGTTTAGCTTCCGAATAAACATTTTGAGATCAAGAATACTATTTACTAACTGGCTACCTCTAGCTGGTACAAATTTAAAACCTTTAGTAAATAAATTGAAACAAACCTCAGTTACTGGTACTTCACTGTAATTGTAAATATGATATCCTAATTTACTGTATACCTGATATACACCTATATTGGTAACAGAAATGCCTTTACCTATTGCCATGCCTGATTTCTGCCCCTCCCTTTCCCCTGAATCCGATTGTCCCTCCTTTGGGAAAAAATCGGATATACAGGGTATGTTTGTCCCCCTTGCTGGTTCCGAATACGTTCGGATCTTCTTGGTAAAAAATTTTCATCCATTTGCTCTCCCATATCTGTAGGACCATTGTCTTCCCCCACAACTGTTGTAGATGGTGTTGTTTCTTCTCTAGGTACCAAACCCCTATCAGACTGGAAATCCTGGAAATACATTCCCCTGGTGTGGGGTGGGTTGGGGTATTGTCTGCCCTCCCTGTATTCCCTAAGATCTCGGTTCAACTTGTTATACTTTCTTTTAATTATTGTGTCGCATTGTTTGTCAATATTTTTGCGAACTTCATGGTACTTGGCTTTGTGTGTTTCAACTTGAAATAATAGGTCACTAGTAATGTCATTGTTACACTTAAATATCTGTTCAGTCAGTACTTTAATTTCACATTCATTTTTCTTTATTATAGCCCTCACAATGTCTAATCCACACCTGTCGAAGGCCTGTAACAACTCCATATGAAACTCACTGCCACATACAACATTGTTAGGGTACTTATGCACCCTTAAACCTTTGGGCACAATTCTTTTGTTGATACATTCAGTCAAATAAGTATTGTCCAAAACAAGATTCTTGTACCTGTACAGAGTATCTTCTAAAAAATGTATATTCTCCTCAAATGAGTATCTCTCCGTGGAGGTACTCTGTTGGTAGTCCAAAGATGAAAAAGTAGGCTTAGCATTAACCCAATCGGAGAATGATGCCGAAACAGACACTGAGTCCTGCAATAAAACGGGCTGGTGACAAGGAATTGAAGATTCCGAATGCCTTCCACGTAAAACGGCTGGTGTATCCAAAAATCTATCATAATATAGATGGTAGAGAACTCAGCACAGCTCCTCGTGGTATCCAGCAGAGTTCCTAGAGCAGCAGAAACCAGAAAAGACAAACTTTCCAGATTCTAAGTATTTTTTTCTGCATTTTCGACTTTTTAAGCCTTTTGACGACTATTTCTGCCTGTTTTATTCAGTTATTACCTGTTTTTACTGTTTTAATAGCTTGAATTGTTTGTTGCACTTCCTTGTTTAAGTTTTGCTTAAAAGTTAAACAACAGGCTAATACACTCAAGTGTACTAGCTTTTGATAGCAATTAGTCGAAAAACACAGAATTTATTGTATTTTCTGCCTATCTGAAAAAAAAACTTGCAAAACAAAAAAAATACTCTTGTTTTCCATACTTTCCTAATAGTTTGTTCCAGTGATCAGATTTTGCTGATCCCTGGGCTTTGTCTTGGTTCCTGAGTTTCTCCATTTTCCTTGTTTGGTCAGGGGGAAGTTTCTTTACTCACCAGTGAGAGTGGGGAGTACTGAACTGCCTGTTTGTCCTCAGAGGAGTGGTTTAAGGCAGTAACTTGTAGTTTATTGGCAATTTTGGGTCATTTCCTGTCTTTTCCAGCCCCCTGCTATAAAGCACGCTTTGGCGGGCTTTTCCTGGCTGTAGAGAACTCAGCACAGCTCCTCGTGGTGTCCAGCAGAGTTCCTAGAGCAGCAGAGACCAGAAAAGACAAACTTTCCAGATTCTAAATATTTTTTTCTGCATTTTAGACTTTTTAAGCCTTTCGATGACTATTTCTGCCTGTTTTATTCAGTTATTACCTGTTTTTACTGTTTTTAATAGCTTGAATTGTTTGTTGCACTTCCTTGCTTAAGTTTTGCTTACAAGTTAAACAACAGGCTAATACACTCAAGTGTACTAGCTTTTGATAGCAATTAGTCTAAAAACACAGCATTTATTGTATTTTCTGTCTATCTGAAAAAAAAAACTTGAAAAAAACAAAAAAAATACTCTTGTTTTCCATACTTTCCTAATAGTTTGTTCCAGTGATCAGATTTTGCTGATCCCTAGGCTTTGTCTTGGTTCCTGTGTTTCTCCATTTTCCTTGTTTGGTCAGGGGGAAGTTTCTTTACTCACCAGTGAGAGTGGGGAGTACTGAGCTGCCTGTTTGTCCTCAGAGGAGTGGTTTAAGGCAGTAACTTGTAGTTTATTGGCCATTTTGGGTCATTTCCTGTTTTTTCCAGCCCCCTGCTATAAAGCACGCTTTGGCAGGCTTTTTCTGGCTGTAGAGAACTCAGCACAGCTCCTTGTGGTATCCAGCAGAGTTCCTAGAGCAGCAGAGACCAGAAAAGACAAACTTTCCAGATTCTAAGTATTTTTTCTGCATTTTTGACTTTTTAAGCCTTTCGACGACTATTTCTGCCTGTTTTATTCAGTTATTACCTGTTTTTACTGTTTTTAATAGCTTGAATTGTTTTTTGCACTTCCTTGTTTAAGTTTTGCTTAAAAGTTAAACAACAGGCTAATACACTCAAGTGTACTAGCTTTTGATAGCAATTAGTCGAAAAACACAGCAGTTATTGTATTTTCTGCCTATCTGTAAAAAAAACTTGAAAAAAAAAAAAATACTCTTGTTTTCCATACTTTCCTAATAGTTTGTTCCAGTGATCAGATTTTGCTGATCCCTGGGCTTTGTCTTGGTTCCTGTGTTTCTCCATTTTCCTTGTTTGGTCAGGGGGAAGTTTCTTTACTCACCAGTGAGAGTGGGGAGTACTGAGCTGCCTGTTTGTCCTCAGAGGAGTGGTTTAAAGCAGTAACTTGTAGTTTATTGGCCATTTTGGGTCATTTCCTGTCTTTTCCAGCCCCCTGCTATAAAGCACGCTTTAGCGCGATTTAACGCGGAGTTGCTACAGGAGCACACAAGAGCAGTGGCAATTAATCAATGTTAAACTATTCGGGCTACCTAAAGTCCACTCTTCAAATTTTCCCTTAAAACAGCCTTCCTTGAACTGTACTGCTGATCAAACCAGCGTATTCTATATCTAAAAAGTTCAGCTCTACTTGATTCTTAAGTAGACTATTCTCTATCTGTAAAGCCTAGCACTTGCTCCTAAAGTATTTTTTTACTTTGATATAGCACTTTTATTATACATAGTACCCCACCAGCCAAAAACCCCTTTTCGATCACCCACATCCCTCGGAGTCTTTTTAAAGTCTTTGTCTATTCCTTCTAGCATGTCGAGGGATCAGTTGCTAGTGTCCTCTCCTGCTCAGCTGGTGAATCTGGGAATATTGAGGCAATGTTACAATTGTCTCATGTACACGGACAACCCTCTCCTTTACCCACAAAACACAAATACATGCGAGAGATGCAACTATATAGCCAAACTGGAGGCTGAGCTCTCTCAACATAGGACTGGCAAGACCAGACAGGAGGAGAAGGTAACCACACACACCACAAACCCAGTCTCACATAGTACTATCACAACTTCAAATCATACACATAAATACACAAAGACATACTCGGAGGCTCTGATCAAAAATCTACCAAAACAGCAGAGGCCACCAAAGCAGACACCCAAACAACTGCCACCTCAGGACACAACACATGCAACACATAGACCACATAGTCAGTGTGCCAAACAGTCACAGCCCTTAAGGCCAAACACAATGCCAGACACACTCGTCATTGGTGACTCCATAGTCAGACACACTGATGTCCCGCTCACCAGATTGAGTAAGGAGAAGGTCACAGTAAGCTGCCTGTCGGGCGCTAGGATCCGCCACAACACAAGCACTCAGGTCTCTCAACAGCAGGTACAAGTACGACTCTGTCATTGTCCACGCTGGTGTGAATGACCTGAGACGTACCTCCTTGGACTACATGAAAAGAGACATAGAGGAGCTCTCTGATTATGTAGCCCAGGCAGGTATGACCCTGACCTTGAGCAGTATCCTACCTTCACCAAGAATGATGCCACAATACAGAGACAAGATGATCAGCTTTAATAATTGGCTTAAACTCTGGTGTCATTCAAAGGGGATCCAATGTCTGTCTGCCTGGGATGACATGCTGGACAAGCCACGCTGCTTCGCAAGGGATGACTTGCACCTGTCACCCCTGGGCTTCCGGATATTGGCAAAGGCTCTTGCTACCTCCATAGTGCCTTTTTTAGGCAAGGCTCAAATTCTAAACCTACCACCCTAGAACACAAAAAAGGAAAAAAACTAAGGGTAATGCTGCTCAATGCCAGAAGGCTCAACCTCAAGATGCACGCACTCGAGGCCCTTCTCAGTATGGAGAACATCGATGTCTGTGCTGTGACTGAAACCTGGTTCAAGGCTCCTGAGAGCACCCCGGCACGATCAGGTTTTACCTCATATCATGCGTTCCGGCCCCAAAATCTGGACAACACCAAGAAAGGGGGGGGGTGTCTATATTCATCAAGGACACCCACACCTCAAGGTTGGTGGCAACGCACGATGCATCGGAGACCATCCAGGTGCAATTAACCATAGGCAAGACTGCTCTGCAATTTGTAGCATGTTACAGGCCACCCTCTCAATCTCAGGAACCTCACATAGCTTTCCTGAAAACACTGGAGTGGGTAAGTGTATCTCCAAACACCATCATACTAGGTGACTTCAACTACCCGAATATAGACTGGGATCACTACTCAAGCCCCAACACTCTAGCCCAAAGGTTCCTAGAGTTCATAAACTCAAATGCCATGGAACAACTAGTCACCATCCCCACAAGAGGAGAAAACATACTAGATCTCATCATCACGAACATGGGGTCACAATGTTCAACAGCAGAAGTATACCCCTCACTGGTGAGATCAGACCATAAACTAATCTCACTGGAAGTCCACATCCCGCCCCCACCTGAGATAAAAAAAGACCACAGTGAAGAACTTCTCAAAAGCCGACTTCACACTTCTAAAGACTGGTGTGGTCTCTTTTAAGGCCCCCGAGCCTGCGGAAACCATTACTCAAGCCACTGAATCACTTACAAATGCCTTCTACCAGCACCTACAGGACTGCATGGATCAGGCAATCCCAAACAAAACAAAGACTCTTTGTACCAAAGGCAAGCGTCCAGTCTGGTGGACCCCAGCCATAAACAAGCTCTATAACAAAAGGAGGAAGCTACTACAAGATAGAGCAAAATCCTTAAAAGGGAAGACACCTTTGATCATTATAAGTAAAAAACTAAGATCTCTCATAAAATCATCCAAGGCAAATTTTGAGAGAAAAGTCGCTAAGGACTCAAAAGACAATCATAAGGCCTTCTTTAGCTATGTTAGAAACCTGGGAGGAAACTCCCAGATATGCTCAGAATTAGTTCAAAATGATGTAAAAATTACTGAACCTACAGACATTGCCAACATACTGGCTGACAGGTTCAGTGCAAACGTCTCCCCTCCCCAAAAGGTGAGATATCTATACCAGAGGATTGTAGCCCCCCAAACATCTCTAACGCTCAGGTGAGAACTGCTCTCTCCAAGGCAAAAAACGCAGCATCCATGGGACCAGATGGTGTCCCCGGTTGTGTGCTCCACGAACTCAATGAGGAATTAAACCCGCAGTTAGGGCAGCTGTTTAATCTTAGCCTCACCTCAGGATACGTGCCCAAGGAGTGGCGTACGGCAACTGTGGTCCCACTTCACAAAGGCGGTGCCTCCACCGACCCTGGAAATTACCGTCCCATCAGCTTGACAAGCCTGATCTGCAAAGCTATGGAAAGGATCATAATGGAACTCATAAATAAAGACATAGGGGACTTGCAGACTTTGGATCCGACCCAGTTTGGCTTTGTCAAAGGCAGATCATGCCTTTTAAACTTGGTTGACTCTTTCAAAAGTCACCAAGGCCATTGATGAGGAAAGGCAGTCCACACAGCCTACCTTGACCTGGCAAAGGCTTTCGACACAATACCCCACTCAGGTATCATTGAAAAACTCATCAGCTTAAATGTAAACCCATACGTCACAAGATGGGTTGCAAACTGGCTAAGTGACAGAACCCACAGGGTCAGAGTTGCTGGCGCCATGTCAGACTCAAAGCCTGTCACAAGTGGTGTCCCACAGGGCTCAGTCCTGGGCCCACTCCTGTTCGGCATCTACTTTTCAGAAGTACAAGCAAACACAGGAGGGTTATGGCTGACAAAATTTGCAGATGACTGCAAACTGGGGCCATAGTTGAGAACACATCTGATACAGATATCCTTCAGAAGGGTCTTATAGAAATGGATAACTGGTGCCAGAGCCATGGCCTAAAGTTAAACGCCAAAAAATGCATAGTCATACCCTTTGGGAAAAACAAGGTTACCCCTAGCTACCATATAGGTGGCAACCCACTAAGCACAGAAGAGGTTATCAGGGATCTGGGGACCCAGGTTGACAGTAACCTTTCGTTTGACACTCACATTGCCAAAGTAGTTAGGAAGACCTTCTACATTGCCCACCTGATCATGAAGGGATTCACATCTAGATCAAGGGAGGTCATCGTCCCCCTGTGCTCATCACTCATCAGACCAATGATTGAGTACAATGCCCCATTCGGAATGTATCTGACACGACACCTGCAGCAACTGGAAAGGCCCCAAAAGTTCCTCACCAAAAGGATAAAGGGTCTCAAAAATATGTCTTATGCTGCCCGACTGAAGGAACTCCAGCTCTATTCAGTCGCTTACCGTCTGCTCAGAGGTGACCTGTGCCTGACATACAAGGCCATGTCCAACCCAGAATTGATGAACATCCTTCACCTCAAAAAAATCTAGATCCCTCAGAACTACAAGGGTGGGAGACTTAAACCTTGACACGGTTATTAATAGGATGTGCTGGAGGGACAGATTCATCACCCAGAGACTCCCTATGCTGTGGAACAAAATCCCGGTACATGTGAGGCAGAGCACCTCGCTGGCTTTGTTCAAGAGAAATCTTGACCAATGGATGGGAGATCGCAGATATACCCCAGGGATTATCTCAGTGTCACTGCTTGACAGAGGCACAGCAAAATAATGGGCATAGTATCCTCCAAACTAAATGGGTGGCGAAAGCCACAAAACTCTGGGCTAGGCTTATAAATGCCCTTGGGCAGATAGCCTAGTATGAACCTATGAACCTATGAACCTATATCTCAGGAATCTAAGTTTGTAATAACCACAAATCTAAAATGTTGTTTTTGGTTGATGATATTTTATTAACTTTCAGAAATATTAACTCTTCAGTCATTCACATAGATGATTTAATAAATGGCTCTGAGAAATGATCAGGACTGTCTTTTCATAATGATAAAACTAAGGTGATAGTTGTAAACAGAACAGATATTATGCTCCCAGACATATTTAACCAAAAAGAAGGTACCAAGGAACTAAAATATTTAATAAAACTACAGAAATCAAATTAGAATACATCAAAGCTACTATATGTTTTATTTTATTTATTTATTTCCAGTTTGATTACCAGGGAAGTCCACTGGGTCCAGAAGACCCGTTTTCAGTGGAGGCTCGGGGAGAAAAGCTCTAGGATAAAGAAATGCAAAAATGAAAGAATATACAAAAACAAGCAAATACAAATAAAGTAATAATATACAAGAAACGTTATATAGTAATAGATTACAATTATGTACATTCAGTGTCATGCATATTCAGCAGGAATCAAATTGTATATGTTACAACCTATGTACATTCAGTGTCAGGCATATTCAGCAGGAATCAATGTGAATTGTTATTAATGAATTTTACAATAAGTTTTCATTTGAGCAAGCCACTTGTGTTGTGGTTGGGGAAATACCTTAACATACATGCATATTAGTAATAGTGATAACACTTTACTTGTGCTCATGTAAAATAAGAAGCTATTTACAATATTTACAAAGTTGAACTAGTGTGCTGTTTAGCTCTAAGAGATCAGAGCATAGATTGACTCATGGGTGAAGTAGCTATGGGTAATAGAGAGCTAAGGAACCTGGGAGGAAAAACCTCTTGGAGACATGTTCTAAGAATTAGGTTGGGTGAAAGCAGGTGCATTTCCATTTGGTGGACAGGTGTTTGAAGAGTAGAGATTTGAAGTTTTCTGAGTTAGTTGTAGTTCACAGCATGGCAGGGAGAAAATTCCATTTCTTGCCTAGTGAGAAAGATAGGAGAAGTTGGCCAGCAGGACATTTAGGTTTGTGGACAGATTAAGTTTTGGTGTTCAGATCTGAGTGTTCTGTTGGGGGTGTAAGGGGAGAGGATATTGGTTAGGACTGTACATTTAGTAGGGTGAAATATAAGTCTGTGAGCAGTGGTGAGTTGGAGGTAATCCAGGTAGTTTATGAGTTTTAGCCAGTTCAATGATTGTAGGGTAAGGCAGTGATGGGTGGAATTTTTAGATTTGGTAGCAAATTTGGGGATCTTATTGTAGCAGTTTTCTAGTTTAGAGGTGAGGGAGAAGCATAGGTTAGTTAGGAGAGGGGCTCCATATAAGGATGGAAGAAGATAAGTGGTGTCCAGAGTATGCCTAGTGGAGGTGGATAGAAATAGATTGTTTCTGTACAGCATACCTAGCTTTTTGTGTGTTTTCTTAATATTTTGCTGAATGTGGATATCAAACTTGAGGTGTTCATCAATAGTGATACCAAGGAGTTTACCAGAAGGGACCACTTCTATGGGTGAGTTGGATTGAGTAAGGACTTTGAAAGCATTTTTGTCATAGGAGAACATCTCTGAAGGAGGGACTAGTAGGATTTTTGATTTATTTGCATTGAGGGAAAGGTGGTTTTGTTGCATCCAATTTTCAGTGGTTGTAAAACCAGTTTGGGTTTTGGTCAGCAGTTCAGAGGTATTTAAATCAGAGCAGACTAAAGTTGAATTATCTGCATATTGAATGATTTTAGAATCAGGTAAGGCAGTGTGAAAGTTGATGAAAATATTAAATAGCATAGGCCCAAGTATAGATCCCTGTGGTACGCCAGTAGGGGTAGGCAGGAAGGTAGAGGCGGAGTTCTTCCATTTAACTGCCTGTGATCTTTCTGACAGATAGCTAGAGAACCAAGATATAGTATTTGGAGAGAGATGAAGGAGAAGGTGATTGTGTAAATCATATCAAAGGCTTTAGAAAGATTAAGTAAAACAGTAGAAACTAGGTGTCCAGAATCACAGGCTTGGTTAACAGTATCAAGGAAAGAGAGAAGAGCAGTTATAGTACTATGTCCTGGGCGGAAGCCATGCTGGGTGGGTGTCAGGAGATGGTTGTGGGTCAGGAAGGGCATCAGTTGGGAGTGGATGCATTTTTCTAGGATTTTGGAAACTGGTGAGAGGAGAGCAATAGGATGGAAGTTAGAGATGCTGGAGTTTTTGCTTCCTTTGTGAAGAGGAAGAATGTATGTTGAGCGCCAGAGTTTAGGGACGTAAGATTCCTTTATGGATCTGTTAATTAGGGTGCTGATTGGGAGAGCAATGCCATCAGCTGCACATTTTAGGAAGGAAGAGGGAATATTGTCTGGAGCGTTGCTGCAGGTTTTGAGTTTGGACAGAAGTCTTTTTATAAAGTTAGTGAAGACAGGTTTGAGCTCGAACATAAGGGGAGGGTTGTTGGGGGAATTAGATGGAGAGAAATGAGATATTGGAGGGTTATTGTTGGGGAAGGTTTTGGTCAAGTCAGAAATAGTTTCTATGAAGAATGTGTTGAATTCTGATGCTAGTTCAAGGTTGGATTTGCTTGGGTATGGACAAGGGTTATTTCTGGAGCCTGGATTAAGAAGTGTGTTTATAGATTTCAAATCTGTTTTGGGATTTTGTTGTTGTTTAATTGGAGGCTAATTCAATAGGATTTTTTTTGTCCTTAGTGATTAGCTGTTTGTATTGGAGGAAGATATTGGGCAATGTATTGTTTTGGTAAAGCTTCAATAATTTGTCTCTTTGGAGCATGATTTTTTTGTATCTCTGGATAGCCATGTTGCTGTGTTAGTGCCTTTTGTTTCTTAGAGGGGCTAGGGAGCTTAGAGTGTCTCAGAAAATCAAGTTGAAGTAGGCTATAGCATTGTCAAGAGGAAGGGTGTATAGTTTTTGCCAGTTCATTTGTTTGGGAATATTTGAGAAGTCTGTGGGGTTGAAGTGACTAAGGTTGCAAGTAAGCATGTATTGGTGTTGGTGTGGTGTGGAGCTGGTGGAACGATGGATGAAAGCTGGGATGTGGTCACTAATGGTGTCAAGAATAGTGCCAGAGTTGGTTATTTTGTTTGGATGGGAGACTAGGATCCAATTAATAGTGGATCCAGGGGGATTTGTTTTGTTGGGTCTGGTGATGGATAGGGTAGTTTGAGTAAAGTTATAGAGGTTTATGGAAAGAGAGGGAGAGGAAGTATTGAATTTGTTCCAGTCTATATTAACATCTCCAAGGAAATAAGTTTCGTAGTTAATTTTAGTAGAAGCCCATAGAATATCCTCGTGGAAAGGAATATTGTTACCAGGGGAAATATATAGGGCAATGATGCAGATATTCTTGCATTTATTTTGTTTTGGAAGTCCAACTGTAAGTTCAGTGTTTTTGAATTGTGGAATTGGAATTTGAAGGGGGATTATGGTTAGGAGGTTGGAGTAAATTAAGGCAGTGCTGCCACCTTTTCTGGTTAGTCGGTCATTTCTAAGGGTGTGAAATCCTGGGGGTAGAATTTCAGAGTCAGGGATATAGGGTTTGAGCCATGTTTCGGAGATGACTAAGATGTCTGGTTGGTTATGGCTTAGCCAAGCATGAAATTGGTGTAGTTTATTGTTAAGGCTCTGGGCATTGATAGTAAACATTTTAAGAGTATTCTGAGGGGAGGAGGGAGATAAGGGGAAGGTATTCTTAACTAGGGGACTAGGATCAGGGTTAAGATGGATATCTCTGGCTAAGATTAGGTTATTGCAGGTAGTAGCATTTGGCCATTTAGGTTTGCTGAGTAAGAGGTAAGGTAGATCTATGCTTAGTTTTGGTGTCAGTAACCTAGCTGAGGTGGATAAGATTTTTGGGTGGAAAAGGAGCAGTGGGTTAGGCTGAATAAGTGAGGAGGAGATAGAGTGGAAGTGTGAGTAAGGTTGTGGGTGAGGTTGGGTAAGTGTGCTAGTTATTGCTGGAGTAAATATAGTACAGGAATTGGAAGAGGATGAGCTGGCATAGCATAGTGTAACTAGGAACAGATGGAGGAAACAAGGGGCCTGGAGGGTGTAGATAAGTAAGGAGAGCATGACTATGCAAAGGGAAAATGATAGGTATAAATTAGGAGGGGAGAATGATGGCTATAAGGAGGAATAGGGTTTAGGGAAAGATAAGAGAAAGGTTAGGTGAGCTTTGCTTGCTAGTAAGGTAGAGAGAATGATGTGTTTAAGTAGGATGATTGTAAGTAGGCATGGTGATGAGGGAAGAGTTTCTATTGGGTAATTAAGTTGGGTGGGTGGAGTGAAGCAAGAATAACTGTAGAAAACTGGGGTGGGTGGGAATTGGGGGTAGGAGAGTGGAGTGAGCCCGCAGGATGAATAGAGCAGGGAAAAGCCAAAGGAGAAAGCAGCAGAGCAGAAGCCAGCAAAAAAAACTATCAATGGAGCAGGGAATAAGCTCAGAAGTGAAGAGGTACTATGGGTATGGGGCAGGTTTGAAACCTGTAAAGAAAACTATAGTGGGGGGCTATTTAATTAGGAGGAAAAAACAGATGCAGAGATAGGGTTATGTAACAGTAGCAAGAGCCTGGAAGGAAAAAGGAGGTGATGTACCGCAACCTAGTGGCTTAAGGGAGAAATATCAGGGCTTTAGTTACAGGAACACAGGTATTTAGAGTCTAGGGTAGGCTGCTAGCAAGCGCTCAGGGAAAAAAAACAATAAATGCACATTTAGTGATATGCAGCACTATAGAGTACATACACATTTTAGACAGGACTCGGGTGCACTAGTAGTACCAGCAGGCAACTTGAAGGTGCCCTTTAGAGGTTCTTTCAGAGGCAGGAAAACTGGGGAAACTCCTTAGCAGAGTTGAGAACACCTGGGGGTTTTGAGCAACACTCAGCAGGACGTTTCAGACAGGACTTGGGTGCACTGGTAGTACCAGTAGGCAGCTTAAAGGTGTCCCTTAGAGGTTCTTTCAGAGGCAGGAAAACTGGGGAAATTCCTTAGCAGAGTTGAGAACACCTGGGGGTTTTGAGCAATGCACAGCAGGATGTTTCAGACAGGACTTGGGTGCACTAGTAGTACCAGCAGGAAGCTTGAAGGTGTCCATAGAGGTTCTTTCAGAGGCAGGAAACTGAGGAAATTCCTTATCAGAGTTGAGAACAACCTGGGGGTTTTGAGCAATGAACAGCAGGCCATGAGCGGTGCTAGCAGCCTATGAAAGAACAAAACAGGAGGGGACTGGAGAGGACTACTCTCAGTTCCAGAGTTTAAAAAAAATGTGAGATAGAGGTATCAGTAACATTAATAATCTAATATATTTGTGACTTTTGAAAATAGGCTATATCTAATAAACATGGTCTTGCATCCCAAGTGTGTGTGTGTGTGTGTGTGTGTGTGTGTGTGTGTGTGTGTGTGTGTATATATAGATATATATATATATATATATATATATATATATAGATATATATATATAGATATATATATATAGATATATAGATATATATATATATATATATATATATATATAGATATATATATATATATATATATATATATAGATATATATATATATATAGATATATATATTTATATAAAATACATTAGCCTTAACACATAATCCGCAATACACAGCAATACATATCATTATAAAAAGACTATTAAACTTTCAGTGGTTTCCTAAACAAAATATGTCTGGCTTACATAAATTTATACATTTAACTACAGCATTCAAGCCTCACAGCCATCAAGGAAAACTGATTCCTTAATAAACAGGCTTTGTCACTAGCCCAAGTGTCTAAGTTTGATTTAGTCTCCAGATTTTTGGATATCCATATCCAAACTGGGATTTTATTCCATAGTTTGGGGATTTTGCCTATAATATATGAATTCCTAGTACATGATCTTCCTACTTTTGACACAAATTTCATGTTATAGTGTCTTTGGACAGTTAAAGATGTCTATGTTGTACATTAGATATAAAACAGGGTGATTAAATATGTTATATGACAGAAGTAATATACTCAGAATGCACCTGTAGGAGAAAGAAAACAGTTTTAAGTACTTGCATCTATCCCCAATCTAAGTGATTTGATAGTATTTTCTTAGTATATTTCCTCTGCATACCTTCTAAAATTTTAATTGAATTTTAGTATAAGTGTAAAATATGTTATTATACTCCGCAATGGGTCTAATGTATGTTATTTACACTATAACCAAACATTTCTCATCACTAGTTGAAAGATTTCTTAATAAGTACCCATATAATTAATTGTTTTAGTACTGATAGCCCTGACATATCCCGCAGTGGTGGTGCTGCGGTAGCGTTGTCGCCTCACAGTAAGACGCTGTCCGGTTCGATTCTCAGCTAGAGCGTCTTCTGCGTGGAGACGTGCGTGAATGGGCTTACCTTCATTGAAGGTTGTGCGTCAGGGCTGGTAACTCGGCACGTAAAAATCAACTACCAATCATTAGCGGACCGGAGTTCCACTGTGGTGACCCCTAATCAGGAAAAGCTGAAAGACCCAACAACTGATAGCCCTGACATGATGGTTAAAAGATAAATCAGATGCAGTAGTAATGACAAGATCCTTACATTCTTTGGCCGCTTCAGTAACAATCCTGTCAAACAGATGGGAATGTTTTAAATTTTATATGAGAAATATATAATTTTGCACTTATCCTAGCTACATTTTAGTCCAGTATCATGTGCCCACTTACAAATCAGACACAAATATGCAATAAGAACATTGGCATCAGAGCTATTTTGCATTATAAAAAAAAATATTTTTCCATCTTTGTCATATTTTTGGACACAAACTTTGGTGTTCCTTGGAATATTAGAAATAAAACAAGATTAAACAACACTGGGCCCAAAACTGATCCTTGGGGAGAACCAGATGTTACAAGCAGAAAATCTGATTGGACTATATTGTCCATCAGTTAACTACTTCATGATCATCTAACAATATAACAATTAATGTTAGATTCCAGTAAGTATGAATGGAATAGAGTGGCAGACACTCAAAGGCTTTGACAAGGTCCAAAAATATCACACCTGGAGACAATCCCATATTCAAGCCCATTGTTATTGATCATAAAAGCATTCTAAGTTACTCATGGTAGCTCTCTTCTTTATGAAACCATATTGGTCCATACCCTTAAATGTTAGGCTGAAGCCTGAGTAATGTATTAGATCTATCAGTCATCTTTCAAAGCCCTTACTGATCAGAATTGTCAAACTTATGGGCCTATAATTGTTAATGATAACTTTCTTGTCTTTTTTTATGTGTAGAAGAAATACAAGATAGCTTCCATTTAAAAGCTGCAATGCAATTTTCCAGTAATTTATCAAAATAAAGCATAAAGTGGGTATAATAACCTTTTTTGCCTCTAGTTAAGAAACACTAGATATCTTATTAGGAAACTATAGATGAAATGTTCTTAAATTTGAAGAAGGCATTCCTGATAATGGAATCTGAAAAAAGAGGACAGGGACCTGTGGCAGTTATCTGATCTGTAATTGGACCAGAAGAACTGAGATCCTGATTTATATCAGAATAATATTCACTAAACATAAATGTTATAGTATACACACCAATTAATATTAAATCATTATTCAAAATTATTTCAATAGATGATGCCCTTGTATCCAAATTAATATATTTGTAAAATGTTTTTTCTTTTGTGGATTTACTAATCAATTTATTTTCATAGTTCATCTTAGCTGATTTTATTTCTTATTTTACCTTTTTTAGAAGTTGAGTTAAACATTTTCTTATTTACATTAGAAGGAAGCCTTGTTAGAGTTTTGTAGTGTCTCTTTTTTTTTCTTTCTATATAACCTTATGATAAATGTATTCCACCATGTAGGAAATAACATTTTTCAAACAGATTCATTAAAACAGGGTTGAGTACCCATAATGATACTCCAAGAGATTTAATAAATAAGGCCACTCTGTTTTAGAAATTTGAGTAAAATGTTTACAGTCATTTGTACCATACATTTTACCATGAAAGGATCTGCTTATATTTGGTTCCACCTGAAACCTAAATTTTGAAGTTTCAAAATGTCAACTTTATTATGGTTGAGACCATAAGATCGATGTTTTGAAACTTTGAACCATTTAAATGGAGATCACCATATAGAACAGAACTGTACATTTACTGTTTTCCTTGCTGTAGTGTGATGTTGGAGTTGGTATATTTAATTAGCAGGGGGTGTGGGGGTGCATGGGGGCTTGCCCCCTGTAAAAAACATAAAAAAGTTTGTTTTTATTTTATTTAAATTGTGAAGTTTAAGAACTTTGATATTATGGTCTTGACGATAAGAAAGTTGATGTTTTGAAAGTTTGAAATTTAGGAGTAGACCGATACACCCTGGTTAAAGGGAGGAAATAAAATTCTTCTATAATGAAACTTATATTCATGTATATTGGAAAATCTACACTTAGAACTGATGAATCAAAATAAATTAAAGATTATTGAGAATACCACTGCAATTATGAACAATAAGATATGGGTAATGCTTAGTTATTATTTCAGACTCAAAATATATAAACAACATACTAAATTTTCTAGAAAGTTTGTATAAAAACACTTAGACATCAAAATAGATTAACATGATATATTCATTTAGTACAACTAAAGTTGTTAGAAGATTCTAATCTAGATAAAATGATTAAAAGGAAAGATAAAAACATTCTAGGATGGTATTTTTATGATAACAATATAAGACACCAGAGTTCATAAGAGATTAATTCAGCTTAAACATTAATTTAGAATGGATAATTATTGAAAGGGTTAAAGCTTCTACATATGGGAAAATGGAAGAAATAGGCACCAGATCTAATAATAAAATCAGCAGGATATTTATGTAAAATCCTATACATTGAAAAGATTAGTAAAACAATACTTCTGACATATATACAATTATTATTCTACAAGTCAAACTGATCAGCAGCAAACACAACTAGTTCTCCTTTCTTGAAAATTAATTAATGGAAGGTCCTACACATAACTTTTTTCACTCCAGATAAAGGAAATACAATAGTTAAGACAGGTAATATATACTTTTAGAGATGTACTTCAACATAAAAAGCAAAAAGAAAATATTTAATTTGACTGTGAAGTGCTTCATGACAGTTGGGTGAATATTCAGGCTTTTGGTAAGACTCTTTGATCTGCTAAGTTTTCTTTAACTGGAAATATGGTACAATATAATAATACCATCCCTGCGTATATTAAAAGGAATCAATATTCCCTTTTTAGATGCCACTGTAAGAAAATTAATCACAAATAGATGGTTGCAGAAGATAATCTCCTTCCTTCTCAGAATTTTTATTGTCTTTAAAATATGTACATGGAACAAATTTAATTATGTCAAGATCTAGTTGTAAGCCATTTTTTTTAAATATTGGCATAAAATATTTGAGCTAATAGAGAAAATCCAAAATTATTAATACAATAACTCTTCCTCTTTTTCTTTATTGTAGTAATTTCTTTATGATGGTCTAAACATTCTATTTTGTATGAAAAAATGCATTTATTAATAAGAATCAATGCGGACACATACTAGAAATGCTGTACGTAATTATTTTTGTATGTGAGACAGTAATAGGGCATATAAAAACTTTTGGTTGGAAGTAATCTAAAATATATTTTCATTGTTTATTGCATAAGCATTTATAATTTGGTATCAAAATGTTACTGCAATCAGTCTATTTAAATTATCACCAATAAAGAAACCAAATAAAAAGGCTAATAGTCTTTAATGTCCACTTAAAACATCCATTTTACTACTTATAAGCTTATCACTGCATAATCCATGTGATAGTATTTCACAATTATGGCTTTTAGCATACTCTTGTATATTCCACTGTACGCATAAATGGTTGTCTGCACTTAATGATCAAAAGAGGTTGTACATGTGTGATCCTAACATTGGTGTCAACAAGAATATATAGGAAATCTGATGCTATGGTGTCAGATTTAACCATATGAACATATCTACAACATATCTAGGCTGTAGCAGTACTTCTAGTAGCTGTTTGCCCTGAGACTGCTCTGAAGTAAAAGTCTCCCAACAGACAATAAGAGCATTTAAGTCCCCAACTAGAACAGACTGTGATTTCCATGTGATGACTTAAATGAGCTATGTAATGTTTGAGTAAGAAAGATTGGGTAGATTATAAGTGATGTATAATGTTTGCAACTGTGAGTGTGTTAGTATGGTTTGTGATGCAATATGTTTGCAATTAGGATGGTGTCTGTGTGGTTTGGTTTCATTTATGTAAATGTATGATTGCCTATAGTAAATGATGGTTTACTAAATATGGTTTACTAAATATGTACCATTAGAACAAAGACCAAAACAGCACCGTGGCTAACCTCTAATACTAAACAAAAAATTAAACTTAGAAATAAAGCTTGGAAAAGATGGCGCTCCTCTAGAAACCCAACAGATCATCAAACCTTTAGAGAGCTCAGAAACAACACCAAAAAAGCCATCCTTTCAGATAAGAAAAATTACTACTTTGAACTTCAGCAAACCACCAAAAAACAACCAAAAAAGTTCTGGTCTACCATCAATAATCTACTCACCCCAGGCAAAGTAGTTACACCACACCCACAGAATTTAGACCCTGATAATCCCTCTTTAATTGCCAATAACTTCAATACCTTCTTTACTACCTCCATACAAAGTCTAGCTAACCACCTATCTCCTGATACATCCCAACTCCTCTTAAGTAACATCAACAACTCCCTACTTCCCCTTCAATTTCAACCCATACCTACCTCCTACATACAATCTCTCTTACAAAAACTTAAACCAACTACCCCCTCAGCAGATAAGCTCCCAGCTGAATTCTTGCAAATAGCAGCTAAAGCTATTGCTTACCCTGTTTCTATCCTAATAAACCGATCTATAAATGAAAGTACTTTTCCAGAAATCTGGAAAATATCACACATTATACCCTTACACAAAGGAGGTAAATCCACTGACCTCTCTAACTATCGCCCTATAGCTCTATTATCTCCTCTAGCCAAAATCATGGAAAAATGTATACACAAACAACTACTTAACCATCTCCTTCATAACAATCTACTAGCTAACACTCAGCATGGATTTAGACCTTCCCATAGTACCACCACTGCACTACTCTCATTTACCAACACAATCAACTCTAACCGCAACAACAACAAACTAACCTCTGCTCTTTTCCTAGACCTGTCAAAAGCCTTCGACATGGTCACCCACACACTTCTTCTACACATATTAAAATCCCTTGAATTGGTTTCCTCTTCCTTATCCTGGTTCTCATCCTATCTTGAAAACCGACAACAAGCAGTACTCTGGAAAAATTCTCTATCTATTCTACTGCCTATCTCTTTAGGTGTACCTCAAGGATCTATACTAGGCCCACTCCTATTCTTCATTTTTATTAATGATCTCCAATCATCTATCCAGAACACAACCTGCATACAATATGCAGATGATTCTACCATTATATGCACAGCTTCCACTCATTCTGAACTCCAGTCACTGACACAATCTACCTTTTCAACAGTAGAACAGTGGTTCTCAAAAAGATGTCTTCTCCTGAACCCTAAGAAAACAAAACTGTTACTTTTCACACCTACCCACAAATCTTCTCAACTTAACTTCACTGTTACTGCAAGTGACAACTCCGTCATCTCCCCTGATTCTACTACCAAACTGCTAGGTGTTACTATTGATAATAATCTTAACTATGATTACCACATCAATAACACTATAAAAGCAGTTAATAAAAAGATTGGTTCACTGTACAGAATTAAACCCTTCCTTACACCAGAAGCACGGACCACCTTAGCACAATCACATCTTATCTCTACACTAATGTATGCTTCTTCTATCTACACTAATCTCTCTAAAAGCAACCTAAAGAAACTGACTACATCCTACCACAATATAGCTCGCTTTGCCACAGCATCTCAGTATAGAACTCACCACTGTCTTAACTTAAAACACTTACACTGGTTAGAACTTCCTAACAAGCTCATATATCAACAACTCTTAATAACTCATAACATTCTGTATCAACCATTAAAGACACCTGCTCTTAATAACCTTCTAATCCCCTATAATAACTTGAAACAGCTGCGCTCTGCCAAAAAGCTACAGGTCAACACAACTAGAATTACAAATTCAGCAGGTAACTGCCTTTTCTCCAACTCAGTTGGCAAAATATGGAATAACCTCCCCTCACACATCACCTCTCTAGCCTCCTTTCCTCTTTTCAAAAAACAACTTCTTTTACATCTGAACAACTTTTGGCTCTGTTCCTGTACAAATCCAGACTAATCTACTTTTTTCTTTCTTCTATTATATTCCCAGAAATCTAAATTGCAACCTTTCTCTGGGATATCAAAGGACCTAATTACTGTACTACTAAAAAAAAAAAAAAAAAAATGAATATACCGTTTAAAATATGTAATATCCCATCCTCACATAATTGTACTGTAAAGAATTACTGTCTCTCTCAATATGTGGATAGTACTATGTCTTTTTATTACTTGTCCTAGACTGAGATGTAAGCATTGTTGCTCAATGTCTGTTACATATGTAATTATTGTAAATGATTTAATTTTTATAACCTTGTTTTATCTTGGAGCTTTTCTCCCCGGGCCTCCACTGAAAATGGAAATTATCCAGTTGGACTAGCCCGGTCAACAAATGTAAAATAAAATAAAATAAAAATAAAATAAAATAAATGTTTCTTGTTTAAAAAAATAAGGCAGGAATTGAATAATTTATGTAGTGTTGCATAGGTTATATGATATATAGCAATATATGTGAAGTATAATTTTATGTTAATATAGTTTCATTACTTTTATATGAATGTAAATGTGCCTATGTCACAAGTGAAAATTCAATAAAAGGTGTTTGAAAAAAAAGTCTACTATTTTGGGGATACTCAAATTATGACTTCTGTAAAAGCCAATGACTGTGATAGTGTTTAATGAAATTAATAAAAAAAAGGTAGGTCTTCTTCTTCTCTTTTGGCTGTTCCCGTTAGGGGTCACCACAGCAGATCATCTGTTTCCATTTCTTCCTGTCCTCAACATATTGCTCTGTCACACCAACCACCTGCATGTCCTCTCTCACCGCATCCATAAACCTTATCTTAGGCCTTCCTCATTTCCAGTTACCTGGCAGCTTCACCCTTAGCATCTTTTTCCCAATATACTCTGCATTACTCCTCAGCACATGTCCAAACCAATGCAATCTCGCCTCTCTGACTTTGTCTCCAAACCGTCCAACCTGAGCTGACCGACGAATATACTGATTCCTAGTCCTGTCCATCCTTGTCACACCCAGTACAAATCTTAACATCTTTAACTCTGCCACTTCCAGCTCTGACTCCTGCCTTTTTGTCAATGCCACAGTATCCAACCCATACAACATAGCTGGTCTCACTACCCTCTTGTAGACCTTCCTTTTCACTCTTACTGGTACCCATCTGTCACAAATCACTCCTGACACTTTTCTCCACCCATTCCACCCTGTCTGTACTGTCTTCTTCACCTCTCTTCCACACTCAGCATTACTCTGAATTGTTGATCCCAAGTACTTACATTCATCCACCTTCGCCACCTCTACTCCCTGCATCCTCACCATTCCTCTATCCTCCCTCTCATTCACATACACATATTCTGTCTTAGTCCTGCTGACCTACATTCCTCTCCACTCTAGAGCATATCTCCACCTCTCCAGGGTCTCCTCAACCTGGTCCTACTCTCACTACAGATCACAATGCCATCTGCAAACATCATAGTCCATGGGGCCTCCTGTCTGATCTCAAAAGGTAGATATAAGGCATAATTTTAATTGAAATTCAGAAAGAATGATATATGCTATAAAGTGTTTTTGCAATTTAGCTTATATAGGACAGACAAAAAGGAACTATAAAGTATGAATTCAAGAACATTTGGTATTAGGAATAGCAAAATTGAAAATCAAATTACTAAGCACATTTGGGAAGTACATAATGGAAAAATGGAAAGCTTACAAGTTACAATATTAGAGCAGTTTAATGTTCTAGGTAAGAATGAAAATGTAATTAGGAGCAAATTGCCAAAAAGGAAGCCATGTTTATATTAAAGTTTAATACTCTGAAGCCAACATATTTAAATAATGAGTGTTATTTTAATAGCTTTGTATAATTAGGGGCAAATGTATATTGGAGGTTTTAAGTATGTGATTCACTGATTTTATATTTGGTGTTATATATTTTAATATGTTGCTGTTATATTACTTAGTAATCTTCTCTTGCCAGTTGTTTTATTCATCCAAATTATTTCAGCTTTGCAGCCTGCATAACTTTAAGTACACCTATGGACACCCCATCATTAATTTTATGTTGTCTGCAATTGTGAAATTCAATGTAACCCGGTATGCATAGTGGGAGACAAGTTGAGCCAAACCTCAATTAATACAGCAATAGCTATGTTTTCTTTGATTTACAAGTTGCACACGTTAATAATTTTTTCAGACTCCTAGCATTACAAAGGATAGTGTTAACTTTTTATATTTCCTAGGTGTTAAAAATAAAGCAAAGATGTGCTTTAAAAAGTTGTTGTAAATCTGGTAATCACTTGTCCAAGTATCTTATTTCCTAAGTGCCTCAGATAGAAATCTTTCATAAAAAATTTTTTTTCTAGAACTAAGCTGCTTCTGCTGCCAAAACTATAGCTGCTCAGTGTTGCATTTTAATGTCATATGACATATTTATATTGTTATACTACCGTCCTGTCTTAATTTATATTTGGAAAGCAAAGGAAAGTGTACTAAGTCTGAAAGAACAACATCAAATTGCTTGTGTTTGTTAAAATTTAATATGTGTATAGCCGCTTTTGTGTTGGTACACGAATAAACGAGTCTTCATGGGTTCTATTTAAGCAGCTTTATTCTATATAAACACATCACTGTAAAGATTATTTGACTATGGCTAAGTAATTATATACAAACTAAGTTGTGTGATCATACTTGCTTACACACCGGCTGCTTCTTCAAAATGGCACTAGGGATTGCACGTCTGCAATTTATATGTGCACGCACTGCCTCACATGCTTCTTAAAGAGACAGCGCACACACGCTACACTCTGATCTACATCCTCCCTCTTTGAGAACTAGATCATGCAATTTGTTATGAGATATTTAGCATGCAGAAATCACAGATAATCTATAGACATGCATTATACAATACTAAGTGCACATCTATATACAATCAAGTCCACATTGCTGTGTATTTCACACTAGGCTTAGAAACTCATCCATATTGTGTGACATAAATATTGAGAATCAGTTTTAGCAACTGGAACAGTCTCTGCAAAATGGTTTACCTGTAGAATGTTCCAATTACTCTCTGGAAAAGAATCAGACTTTTGAACACATACTGGACTGGAAACAATGTCTGACTCAGTCTTTGATTTAGAGTCTGCATCACCGATACAATGTTGTGATTGCAATGGTGATGATTCTGGTACAGGAAGAAGATGTCTGCGATTCCTCCTATACTCTACTCCCTCAAAGCTTACCCAATAAAATCTCAGCTCAGCACAGATGCCTGTTATCTGTCCTATTCAATCAAAACCTTTCATTGTTTCGATTTGTACCATCTCTCCTTCCCTCAAAAAACGAAGTAATCTGCTCAATTTGTCATAACTAAGTTCACATCTATATACAATCAAGTCCACATTGCTGTATATTTCACACTAGTCTTAGAAACTCGTCTATATTGTGTGACATAAATATTGAGAATCAGTTTTAGCAACTGGAACAGTCTCTGCAAAATGGTTTACCTGTCGAATGTTCCAATTACTCTCTGGAAAAGAATCAGACTTTTGAACACATACTGGTCTGGAAACAATGACTGACTCATTCTTTGATTTAGAGTCTGCATCACAGATACAATGTTGTGACTGCAATGGTGATGATTCTGGTACAGGAAGAAGATGTCTGTGATTTGTTCTATACTCTATACCTCAGAGCTTACCCAATAAGATCTCGGCCCAGCACAGATGCCTGTTATCTGTCCTATTCAATCAAAACCTTTTATTGTCTGGATTCGTACCTTCTCTCCTTCCCTCAAAGAACGAAGTAATCTGCTTGATGTGTCATAACTAGATTTCTGGATATTACACTTCTTCAACAATTGAAACTGTGGTGGTGGTGCTGCGGTAGCTTTGTCGCCTCACAGTAAGACGTTGTCCTGTTCGATTCTCAGTTAGAGTGTCTTCTGTGTGGAGACATGCATGAATGGGCATATCTTCATTGAAGGTTGTGCGTCAGAGCTGGAAACTCAGCACGTAAAAATCTACTGCTAATCATTGGCGGACCTGAGTTCCGCTGTGACGACCCCTAACCGGGAAAAGCCAAAAGACACAACAACACTTCTTCAACAATTGAGCCTTGATGGTTTTATTGTTCTTAGAGTTAGGCTTCAACAAACTTGATGAAATAGGTAGTGTGGTTCTAGTTTGTCTGGAAAGTAGTCTTTGAGCAGGTGATCCAAAAATATCGTCATAAGGTATGTTTTTGAGATTAAGTAAATTCAAAAATACATCTGTATCGTCGCACTTTGACTTTTCATGTAATTACTTTGCACTCTGTACTGTGCATTCAGCTAGACCATTGGATTGGGGATATTCAGGACTACTAGTGTTATGTACAAAGTCCCATTCTCTCGCAAATTTCTGAAACAACTGGCTAGTAAATTGAGTACCACTGTCAGAATAAAGTTTGTGAGGACTACCATGAACTAAGAAATGATGCTTAGGCTTAGTGATAACAGCTGTTGAGGTTAAGTTTTGTAGCAGATCGATTCAAACCAGTTCAAGTAAGAATCTACCAGAACCAAATAGTGTTGATTATTCCATTCAAAGATATCAGTTGCAACAGCAGACCAAAGTAGTTCAGGTATTGGATTTCGCTGAAGTGGTTCTTTTTGCAAATGTGCTCTGGTACTATTACATATCGAACAAGAAGAAAGAACACTATCAATGCCTTTTGATAATGAAGGCCAAAATACTAGTTCTCTAACCCTTCTCTTAGTGAATAATAAACCGAGGTGGCCACGATGCAAAATCTGAATATATTCATACTGTAATGAAGCAGGAACAACAATTTTAGGACCTTTGAAAATAATACCATCTTCCAGCAATATTCCTCTCTGTAGGGAAAGTATAAGTGCACCTCAGGTGATACACTAGACTGTTTTGACAGCCATCTGACACTGATGTAGTGATTGAGCTTTTGTGAAATGCGATCAGCAATAGTGTGATCTTTCAACTCATCAAGTCTAGTGATGGAAAAAAATTACACACGGACATTACATCAAAGTCAAAATTTTCATCATCAGACAACTCTGTTGTACTTCTAGGTGATCTGGATATATCATCAGCCAGATAAAGCAATTTACCTTTACTGTAGACCATTTTTAAGTTGTACCTTTGCAATGTGAGCATCATTCTTTGTAATCTCACCGGAGCAGAATATATAGGTTTCTTCAGAATAGTAACTAGAGGCTGATGATCAGTTTCAGTTTGAATAGCTTGACCATAAATATAATTGTGAAACTTGATTCAAGCAAAAACTATGGCTAGAAGTTCTTTCTCAATTTGAACATAATGCATCTCAGTTTGAGTAAGTGTCCTAGATGCATAGGCTGCTGGTCTGCCCTCTTGTAGAATAACTGCACCAAGACCAAAATCAGAAGCATCACAGGATAGGACAACTGGTTTATTCACATCATAGTAATGTAACATGGTGGGGGGTTGCAGTTTTCTGCTTAAGGTCATCAAACACCTTCTGATGATGTTGTAAGCATGACCATACAACATTCTTTCATGTTAGCTCTCTTAACGGTGCTGTCAACTCAGTGAAATCTGGTATAAACTTGCCCAAATAGTTGACCATGCCCAGAAAACACTGTAAACTCTGCACATTGTCTGGTGCTGACATCTCTAAAATAGCTGTTTGGTTGGGTTGGGTTTTAAGCCTGTACTTGTAAACAAATGTCCTATGTAGGTTACTTCTGAAAATCTGAAATTGCATTTCAGAGGAATGAGCTTCAAATTTACTTCACGTGTTCTGTCTAGAACTTTCATGAGGTTTCTGTCATGCTTTGCTTCGCCATTGCCCCCAACTAGTAGATCATCTACTTTTATGGCACAAGGATAACCTGAAAACATTTGTTCCATTGCATGCTGAAAAACTTCACTTGCAATATTTATTCCAAATGGCATCCTTAGAAATTTGTATCTGCCAAACAGGGTAATAAAAGTAGTTAGAAATGAGGATTTGCGATCAAGCATCACTTGCCAAAATTAGCTCTTTGCATCCAAAACAGAAAATACAGTAGCATTTGGTATTAGAGCTGTAACTTCCTCTACTGTGCACATTGAATGATATGGCCTCTTTAATGCTTTGTTCAAATTTCTAGGGTCACTGCATATTCTGATTTCATCTGAGCCTTTTTTGGGAGCAGCTACCATGGATGATACCCATTCAGTTGGTTCTGTGACTGGACAAATCACACTTTGCTGCACCATCTTGTCCAGCTGAGCTTTGACTTTATCTTGCATAGCTATCAGAACTCTTCTTGCTGGTCTGACCACTGGAGTGACTTTTACTTTGAGGTCTAATTTCATAGAATACACAACTGGAAGTTTGCCCAACTTGTCATCGAAAACACCAGCAAATGGCTCCTGCAAAACTTGAACTTAGAACTGCACTCACATGATAAACTTTTTTAGCAAAAGAAAGCAGATTCATTCTCAAACTATCTTTGAGATCCAATACAGAGTACATCGGACTACATAGAACAATAAGTTGTAACAGTTCTCTGCCAAATAACATGAAAGTATTACTGAACCTTTGGTTTGAATTTCTTCACCTCCATATGCAACAAGTCTCACACTGCTGATGACATTGAGTAGTTCATTGCTTCTTACTTTTGCAAATGGATCTGCTGATATACCATTGCACTTGACTCCAGTCTCTACTTTAAGATCTATGGATTTCCCATTGATCTGAACTGTGCAAAACACTCCATTCCTTGTTAATAAGTTTACTGCATTGACTACTTTAAGATCTGTGGATTTCCCATTGATCTGAACTGTGCAAAACACTCCACGCCTTGTTAATAAGTTTACTGCATTAACTCTTTCTCTCAGCACTGATACATCATCTACATAGAAAGTTGATTGTTTTTGTTCTACTTGATCAACTTGTTTTCTTGTATGACCTTTCTTTACAACTGTGTGAGTCTTTCTTGATTTGCAAAACCTTTGCACTTATAGCAGTGCTGACCATATGCTAAACATTTCTCTCTTTAGATTCATGATTTGCACCACAGTTTTGACAGTTAACAATAAAGCTACACTTGGATTTTGCTGACTCAGCCTACTGAAACCATGCTTTTGTTATTTGTAAGCATGTTCATGCACCCCTCCACCTCCCCATGGATCCAACAAATCTCCACTGCCCTTCCCAATGCCATATCACCATCACAAAGCAAAATCCTCCCCACAGCAGCACAGTTAATACTACATACAGGTCTATCCTTTATAAGCTCATCTTTCAAGTCTCCAAACCAACACATTTTGGTCTTGATCCTCAAGTCAGTTATATAAGCTGCAAATATTTCCCCTGGCTTCTGATTTCTTGTGTAAAACAAATGCCTGTCCAATGTAATGTTCATCTGGGGGTTGCACATTTTTCTGAACTTAAACACTCTGGGTCTTCTCTGGATTCAGCTTGCACAACAATATGGCGGTCTGCACCTTCACCTTCATACACTGCAGCTGTATATACAAATGATCACTCTCTTTCTATAGCCTCAGATCCTGCTAGATTAAGCAAAATAAATGCCCTTTTGCATGCATCTCTATCTGCATAAGCTGCTTGTATAAAAATATTGTAGTTCTGTTAAAAATATTCTCCAGATGTGGTCAGCTTGTATACGAATATACAACAAAAACATGGGGTTGAGTCTTTATATTATTTTTGGGTGATACGCCCAAGTCAAATTTTATTACAGATTTAGTTATATTTTGTTTAAAAAATATGTTTTTTTTACTTTTAATGGTGAGATTTATCATCAAATACAAGGGGCAGCAATAGGGGCGTCTTTTGCCCCCATATATGTTAATACAGTTATGGCAAAATTTGAGCTGGAATATTTGTATAAGCATATGTTATATATTTTTAATAAGCATGTGGTGAAATATTTTTGTTTTACTTACAAGTTATTTTTTTTTATGTAGAAGGGGTATAAATTTAGTTGATCAATTTGTGGAAGATCTCCAAAATAATAGGTTTCAGTTGCATTTTGAAGGAGAACAAGTAGGAGTCAAGGTTAATTTTTTAGACTGTCTTGACACGTACGGTTAGTAGTAAAAAAAATTGTGACTTCTATTTATAGGAAATCTATAGGGAGTAATATATTTTTACATGGTTCTAGTTGTCATCCTGTTCATTTGATGAAGGTATTACCTTATAGTGAATTTTTTAGATTAAGTAGGTTGTGCAGTTAAGATAAAGATTTTCTACAGGAAGCAAATGAAACTTATCAAATGTTTATTAGGAGAAGGTATAATAAAAAAACAAGATGAAGTTGCTTTGCAAAGGGTTATTTGTGAAAGACAACAAGAAGCTAATGTACTAGGGGAGAATGTTATAAATAAGGATGTTAAAAAGAGTTTAGGAGTAAACGATAATAGAGTAATAACCATATATTATGGTAATGATAACAGGAATAAGGGTGATGAGAGGGATGTAGTGAGAACTATTTAGTTTGTCACTACATAATGTATTGTGTTTACAGACAGTGGAGATCTTAAGATATTACTGGCCCATGTTGCTTGCAGATAGGCAATTGTGTAATAAAAATTAATAAAGTTTCTTATGTTTCTTATAAAAAAGATAGAAGCATAGCTAACTTTGTAGTACATAATAAGCTTATTTTGCCTTCACCTAGTATAGATACTCATGCAAAGGTTAGTGTTGGTACTTATAAGTGTGGTAAATGTTCTGTCATGTTGGTGTCAATCATTTTTCTAAAATTAATAATGTTAATTTTAACCCTGTGTGTAAATTTGACTGTAATATGGAGGGAATAATTTATGTTTTACAATGCCCTTGTAAACTATTTTAGACTGGTGAAAGCCAGCGAGCTTTTAAGGTTCAATTTCAAGGGATAAAATTTGCTGTTCCAAAACACATGCACACAACACAAGCACACCAAACAAACAGCAATCCACACACATACACTTAAAATCTTATAGCTAACCCTACACTAAACTATACACACACCACTAAGTATTCACTTACCTTAACCCAAACCCTAAGGTCCATCACTATTGCACACTCACCTCACCCGCGCCCTAACCATAACTCACCTACCCCACCCTAACCCTCACATCCACACAATCGCACACTTACCTGACCCACGCATTAACCCTAACTCACCTAACCCACAATAACCCTCACATCCACACAATCGCACACATACTTAACACACACCCTAACCTTAACTACCCAAACCCACCCTCAATCACACACTTACCTGAACCCGTAACTTTCCACCACAGTGCTGAAAATACCAAAGCAACAGAAACGGACAACTGAATTCTTTCCCTAGGAAAAAATTTGTTTTTTTGTTGCTTCGATATTTTCAGCTTTCGCTGAACAGGGTTCGATATTAGAACATCCGTACAAATATATACACACACACGTATATGTATATGTGCATAAGTAATTTTCATGAGCATTCAGTTTGGTTAAGCTCTTCTTCTTTACAACTACATTTTCCTTCTTTGCACTTATCAGTATTGTGTGAATGAATAACTACATAGTGCTTTAAATTGAATGGACTTTGTAAAATAAAGCTCTTGGGTTTCTCGATGCTTTATTGCACTTTGTGAAATAACTTTTCAAATTTCTTAATGCTTCACTGTGCTTTATGAAATAGCTTTTTAAGTTTCTCGATGCTTTATTGTACTTTATGAAATAACTTTTTAGCTTTAAATGAAATTCAGCAGGATAACTTATTTACTGCTTTATGATGTTTATCAGAATACTTTTTCAGAGTTTGTGATGCTTTTATGAATTTTGATAAGTTTCTCGGTCTTTGTGGTGCTTTAATGAATTATTTCGATAAGTAAAGGCAACAATGCTAAATCATCAGCTATCAGAATTGGTAAAGGCAAAATGCTAAAATCATTGGCTTTCGGAATTGGTGAAGGCAAAATTGCTAAAGTAGTTGTTTGGAAATTAAACAGGCATGGAACAGTTATGCATTATCACTTATTAAAGTTGTCACTTTAAAAAACATTCGAGAACTTTGCAATACAACTGAGCAATTCATGAGCACTGAAATACTCTTGTAATCTTTAATAAGAAACACCTTTCTTTAATACCAGAAACTCATTAAACAATTGCACAATGTGAATAATCAGATTTCATTTGCCCAAATTCAATGCCTTTTGAGGTATATGCACTTTATAAATGACTAGATGCAATACACTAAAATGTTCCCAAAATGATGGCAGCTTGTCAGGCAATTGTTTACAGTACAAGGAGCACTCTGTAATAGCGGCACTCTGTGAACAGCCACACCCAGCACAAAAACTTTTCTTCAAACAACCATGCTTCAATTGAATTGCACAAAATAGTTGCACTTTACACACAGTGAACTCTTTGAAATACATTCAGAGTAATAAACACACAGTGTAAGCACTTTTACACACTCTGAGATACTTTGAATGACTTTAGTTACTTTTTTGATATCAAACTAAGTCATAGTTATGCCCAAACACAGCACTTTCCCCAGCATAGCAGTCGCCTTGCTTTATTTTTTTTCCTACTGTGCCCCTTTTCTTTCTTATTATTATTCTTTGTGCTTGTTTAAACCCTTTTCCTTTTTTTATGTCCAGTGTCCTTTCTTTGTGCTTGTTTTACTCTAAACATGCCCAGTTATGCCTTAAACATGCTTGTTTTGTATTTTAACATGTTTGTTTTATCTTTAACATGCTTGTTTTAACTTTAAACACATTTGTTTCATCACACACTTTTATCTTCAATATTTTCTTTAGTTAACAAACCTTTTGAGCTTCCCGTTTGTCTGACGATGAGGTTTATGCCTTTGTAATGCCTTTTCTTGCCTCTTTGCATCGAGTAAATAATTCATGTTGCTTTTCATTACCTTTAATTCCTTCAGGTTATGTTTGCACTGTTTTCTCTCGGTTTTACCTTCGCTGTCGCCTTTACATCTCATGGCTCCAGATGTTTTGTTCTTTTCCATCCCAGTTCTGACACCATGTCACTTTCATGTAGTCTTTGTGGGTTCTGTTTAAGCAGCTTTATTCTATACAAACACATTACTGTAAAGCTTATTTGACTATGACTAAATAACTTATATGCAAACTAACTGCTGTGATCATACATGCTTACGCACTGGCTGCTTCATCAAAATGGCACTAGGGATTGCACGTTTCTGGATTATATACGTGCACGCACAGCCTTGCATGCTTCCTTAAAGATATAGTGCACACACACTACACTCTGATCTACAGTACTATATCAGGTATTGTATGCTCTGTCTTTTTTTGTTGTTGATGTTGTTGTGTCTTTCGGCTTATCTCGGTTAGGGGTCGCCACAGCAGAACTCCATTTCGCTAATGATTGGCAGTAGATTTTTACATGCTGAGTTGCCGGCTCTGATGCACAACCTTCAGCAAAGGTACACCCATTCACGCATGTCTCCACACAGAAGACGCTCTAGCTGAGAATCGAACAGGGAAACATCTTACTGTGAGGTGACAATGCTACCGCAGCACCACCACTGTCTGCAAGTCATTATTTCCAAATATATGAAAATGTTACTGTACTTAACTTGAGTATAGTCTTCATATGCAGATTTTATGTCTGTGGTTTTACATCCACTTAAGCATTTTATTGTAATGTTAAAGTTGTACATATGTGACAACATATTTCTCAGCCTCCTTATTGAGTCTCCTTTAACCAGAATCGATTTGGGTTAATGGTTAGCAGTGAGGGCAGAGACTGATGATTAACTTGTAAAATTAACACACTTGTCTATTAGGTGTATTCTATGTTAGGAAACTGTTAATTAGTGTCAGAAAGTAAATGGAACACTACGTCATCCAAAGGGTTATCATGTGAAAGGCCAGCTTCATTAATGGAAGGGCGGTTGTGCATGCCCTCTTGTGTACTTCATATTGCTGATCCCCTTTTCTGACACTAGTGTGGAACAAAAATCATATTTGCTTTTGAGAAGATTAATATGGAATGCATCTGGATAATAGTATTATCTGCTCAGCAATATATAAAACCTCACTGTGTAATCTCTTGCTGTTTTTACTGAAAAGTTTAGAATAAGTATATAAATTTTTTAGTATATTCTGTTTAGGCTCATCTACAGTACAGCAACTAGGCAGAGATTTGGGGAGCTAAGATTACCGAGATGTAATATTTGGTTAATAGAGTTCCAGAATTTTTTTAGGATTAGATTTTAGGGCTGTGGGAGGTTTGTTATAGACGTCCTTTTTATCTTTATTTATGTGTTTTTTTTTGTCAGATTTCTGAGTTCTTTATATTTTTGTAAGTCTGCAGAGAGCTTAGTTTGTGACCATTTTTTCCATAGTTTGTCTCTAGTTATCATAAGGGTACGAGTGGCTTTTGAAAGCCATGGAGATATGGTGGACTTAATTCGGACTTTGTGAGGGGGAGCAAGGGAATCTAAGATGTTAAGGAAGGTGGAGTTGAAAGCTAGGACTGCTTCTTCTAGTGGGAGTTGGGTAAGGAATTTCCAGTTTACTTTAGAGAGGAGGGCATTAAAGGTTTCTGGATGGAAGTTAGAAATTTTATGAAAAATTATAAATTTAGGAGGTTTTGAGAAGTGGGGAGTGAACCTAAGCACTTTTATAGGACAGTGATTGCTCAGGGTGTTTGGTAGGGTTTCAGGGTTATGATATTTGGAAGGATTAGATACAAGTACCCAGTCAATAAGAGTACTAGATGTGTGAGAGTTGTTTGTATGGGTAGGTTGGGAGATTAGCTGTGTAAAGCTATATAAATTAATATGAGTATTAGAGTCTGAATTACTGAGAGCTAACCAGTTAATGCTGACATCCCCAAGGAGGATAGTTTCATTGGGGATGTGTTGAGAAAAGTATGAAAGAATATTTTCAAGCAGAGGAATGTTATCTCCTGGAAGAATATAGATGGCTGCTACTGTGATAGTTGTGTGGTCATTTATTTTAATGTTAGCTGTAAGTAGTTCAGCAGGAGAAAAGAATGGGGTAGGTTTCATAATATTTGTAATGGTAAGGTGGCTGGAGTAGAGGATGGCAATGCCACCCCCTTTTTTTGTTTGGGTGATCTATGCAGAGTATATTATATCCAGGGGGGAGAATGTCTTTATCAGAGATTTGGGGTTTTAGCCAAGTCTCTGTTAGGATGATTACATCAGTGGTGTGGAAGGCTATCCAGGCATGGATTTCACTAACTTTGTTTAGAATACTACTGGCATTCATAGAGTAAAAGGAAATATGCTTGTTTGGAGATGATGAGTTTATTAAGTTGGGAGAGGTAGAGTTAGGCATGGTGGGGTGATGGATGGGCCCAGGATTTGGATGTATGTTTCCTAATAGAAGCAGGGCTACATGAAGTTGGTAAAGTTTGAAATTAAATGGGCTGTAAGTCAAGTACTTAGTCTTGGTTTTAGATGCTAGAGAACAATGGGGAGGAAGTTTTATTTTAGGCAGAGGGATGTTCATGGAAAAGATAGAGGAGGAGATTGTAATAGAGTACTGCAAAGATGAGAAACAGTTAGTATGGGGATTAGTGGGATCTCTATGGACAGGTAGTAATGGAGTAGTACAAGATGCAAGAATGAGGAGAAGTAAAGGAGGCAAGAGGAAAATGGAGAGGGTTGCAAAAGCCATGGTCTAAGGTGGGGGAAGTAGGATTGGGGATGCAGTGGATAAAGGACTATGAAAAGTAAGTTGCTGGACCTGTTAGAGAGTTGAAGTAAAATTTCAGTGAAACAACCTGTAGGGGGAGTAGGGGATATATAGAAAGAAGGAGGATTTGCAGCAGACTAAATTATGAAGTGATAAGTAGGGGAAGGTAAGGTGTTTAGAATGTTATAGCAGAGAGGAAGGGGTGGAGTTAGGGGAGGAAGGGATTAGGTGGTTAGGTATAAAGGAAATTATATGAAGGGTGGGTGGGAATGGGGGTGGGAGATGAGTGAAGTGAACCCGAGCGCAGCAAGTGAAAATGGAGTGGGATGGGCCAGGAAGAGTCACCACAAGAAACAATTAGCAGGCCATGAGGGAAAGAGTAAGGAGCACGCAGTGAGTCAGCAGGTAAGTAGAAGAGGTGGAGAGGTGTAGACAGAGATGGAAGAGATGTAATAGTGAGGTATACACAGGTATTTGCAGTAAGATAAAAACAGTTAAAAGGAAACCACAAACAAAAAAAACAAAAAGAGTATAGCTAAGAGACAGTTGACATTAGGATAGTGACTAACTTATAGATGGCAGAGAGAGAGACAGAGGCAAGGTTTCTAAACAGGTGAGTATGGGGGGGGGCTCTCAGTGGTATGCATGTATCCTGTATAGTAGACACAGTAAGACTACTTTGTGGTATGAGCTTAGAACATACTTTTAGTGTAAACTGGCTATACAATAGAGCACAGACATTATGCCAGGGGTGGAGCAGTATCAGTAAATGTAGACGCAGTCTTGAGGGAACACACTTTGCTTTAAAACCTAGGAATAACAGGAGGGGAGAGAGTGTGTTGAAAATAAAAGCTTAGGGAAAAAAACAAAAACAACAGAGGTACTATTCACGCAACTACTGATAACAGCTAGAGAGGAGTTAGTTGAGATAAAATATGAAAAATACATAAATAAATAAAATAAAGTACAAATGATATTAACTTTACAGATTAGAGCAGTAACAATGTGAAACAAAAGTACAGTAACTTACTTCTGCTATAATACTTTCATATAAACAATGGTAAAAAAACTAATAACCATGATGTCTTAGTGCAAAAACAACTGACAATAAAAATGTCTGCTGTAGTTCATGTAGTAAAACTTGCCATTTTGTAGATGAAATAATCAAACTAACTGAGATATGAGAATATAGCTAAACAGAAGTTCTATACTTTAACTCTTGAGTTCTACAAGCCAGGTTAAGGAGTTCAAACAATTGGCAGTCTCACGGCAACAGGACTTAGAACTAAACAAAGTCAGCTATACTTCACATCCATAAGACTGCTACTAAAAGTATTTGACATAGAGGACATGCCATAAAGCAGTCACTGTACAAGTTAAATGCCCAATAATGCAATACCTAGATTCTACAATCCAACTGTCACCAGTTAACACTACTAAAGAAATTCAAACTGCAATCTACAGATATATGGTTGAAGTGTACAAAAAAGTAATTGCTACACAAGTAAAAATATATCCTAAAGCAGATAAAAAAAATTACCTATATCAATTTATGTACAGCCTTTCACTTGTGTGACATGAGACAATAAATCAGCCAAGCCATGACTTCACAAATATTTGAAAAGGTGCTTACCAAAGTCCCACAAATAAGTTGCAACAGCATACAAAGTTCTTCCAGGCGAAATAAATGCAGTTTACATGCCGAGTACAAGTGAAAAGCTGTTTACATCAGTAATATTAGGGACCTGCACACCACTGATGTAAAGCCACAGACTAATAGGAAGAGGAGAACAAAATGGTGGAGAAACACTAACAGTTTAAAAATGCCCCAGAGGAGTAAGGGTGATACAGAAAGATTTATCCCCAAAACAACCCTAGTTTGACTAGCAGCATGAGCATTGCAGGGAACCAATAAAGAAGGATTTTAATGAGTGGCTGATGCTGGCTCACCTATCAGGTGGGTGCAGCTTGGCTTATTGCACAGGTGGCATGCAGGAATGCAGTTGTATCATTGCAGCATTGAGAGTCTAACATACCCATACTGCAAAACATTTGTCATTTTGTTGGGAGATTGTGCATGCAAGGCAGCAAACATGCACCTCCATATATAGCTATAATGGAGCATGAAGGCGGCTGAGGGGGTAGGGAAAGGATACTGCACAGGATCTGCAAACTGACCTGCTCCACAACACCTAACTTTTTGAAATTATTGCCAACTGCAGAATGCTTAAAGAGAGCATTTGCATTCTGTTTGTCTTTGATGGTGTACACATGTTCATATATCCTCCTTACCAGCTTATGATATGTTTAACTAATATAGAATACTTTGCAGCCATCAGAAGTGGTAAGGTATATTACATGTGGAGTTTCAAGTGTAAATTGCTTTGGAACCCAAAGACCTATCTAGAGTAAGAAAGTTAATGTATGGGCTGGTATTCATGTATCAGCACATTTTACAAAACCGACAGACATATGTTCCTTTAGGTTTGTCAGTATCTACTATGTTAACCTTTGGTCTTTCAAAATTTTTTAAGGTTAGTATTTTTCTTGTGGAGAAATTTAGAGGTTACCCCTATATTGCTGATCAGATCTTGATTCACATTTGGGATATTCCTGTTGTTACTGACAACTGGATTAATACCACCTGTTGACAATGAATTCTAGTACCACTGCAGTATCAAAATCTGAGCCTATGGAACAGATCCTGGTGAGAAGATTCTCTCTTCAGAGAATGGGTCATAGTCATGTTTTCTACTGTCCTTAACATATGTAAAGATATCATACTGTGCCCTCTGTCTATAAACATAGATTTTAGTACCCAAGTGTGAGTGCAAATTGTTCATCTATAGATATCAATTTGGAGATCCAGATAGTTTGTCCCTTAATGACATTGCCCTTAATATAGTTAAGAGGGCTACTGGATGCATGAATACATGCATTACTGTAAGTGAGTTTTTTATAAACCTTTGCACTTACACTACCATCAGTGATCTCTACATTCTAGCTGATATCTAAGAACTGAATACATGTATTGGGCAAGTTATCTGTAAAGAAAAGAAAAGTGGTAGAATTTTTAACAAAACTGAGACATTCCCTGAGACTTTCCTCAATGTCCTGCCACACTAAAAAACATCATGTATGCAACAAATATAGAAATTGATCAATAAACCACAATATCTTGCATGCAGGTCCCAATTTGTCATGGCCAGGTTGGCAAATGTGGAGACAATGGATATCCCCATGGTGACCTCATTGATATGCGAAAAGTAGTTTTTATTGATGATCAAAAATGTTTTGCAAAATAATATCTAACAATTCCCAAATAATCTCTGACGTATGATGGCTAACAGAATTTATATGATGCATTTCCTCTATTACCATCTCAACACCCTTGTCTTGCATGCAACACCAGTGATCTTTGTTAGATTAGGACTGACATTTGGGGGGTCTGAAGCCACATTCCTGAATGATAACTCAATTAAGGGACTATTATGGTCATCCCTACTAGACAAATGGTTGTTGGTATGTAAAGTATCATTTATTGGTCCATAGGTTATTACTAGACTTGGAGTGCAGAGGCCCACTGAAGAGCATAGCTCAAATTCTCAGGTGGCCCAAAGCTCTGGCTGGTTAAATGACTTGCTCAGGGTCACATAGTAGGCTAATGAAGGTTGAGGGCATCAAACACTGTACCTGCAGCTCACAGAATTAAACCTCCATGCCAACTACCAGACTTACATATACTCTTATTATAGTGCAGAAACATGCAAAAATCAAAATGGGTTAAAAAATTTGTGATGACCCAGGTACAGCTGGTATCTTCATCTGTAAACAGATTGCAGGTTACTTCACATTCATTCATAAAAGAACCATTACCAGCTTCAGATGAAACCTCACCCAAAAAAATATCCGCTGGATTGTTGACAGACTCATTTACAAGAATAGTACTGTCCTGATGATTACTAGTTGCTGATGAAAAACGAACTGGCGCAGCAATGATTTCAAATAAAACATCACCCTCAGTGCTGTCATTATCCCTCTTCAAAGGTAGGCCACAAGCATATCATGAATTTGACAGACATTACTAGTTTTGGATAAAACTATGCCATTTGACACACATGCAAAAGAAAACGAATAAAGATTTCAGATGAAACAATATCCTAAATTCCACCAGCCGCAAGATCATCTGCAGACTCTGTGAGAAGTGCTACACTAGCTTCAGAAACATAACTGTAGCTCCTGATAAAACCATGTCATCACCTCACATGCCTGTGAATAAAAAACAGCAATGCCTTCAGAAGAAACAACTCTCTGCATACTACCAGCAAGATTCTTCACAGATTATGTGACAAGCATCACATTAGCATATCAATCATTAGCTTCTAATGTAGAATCTACAGAAAAGCTGTCATAAGATCATCAAGCAAGCAAAACCCAGTAGTAAATACACTACCGACCTGACAAGCATGCATGTCCTTTAAACGTCCATAAACTTCATTGTTTGAAAAAACATCAGAATCAGCAGGAACAACTTCTTGCACTGAAGGCATTTCAGCACTAGAAACAGTAACTTTCAGCTGTGCTGAATAAGTGTTTTGATCGTCAGCTCTATCAGAGCTGATAGGACTGTTGGCTGTGCTAGTATCAGTTTGCAAAGAACTGGAAAGGCTTATAAATTCCTGCACAATGTCAATATTTTGCACGGTATCATTATGGAAATTTGTTTCAAACATAAGAGAAGTGAATGTAAAGTGTACTATTTTCCTGGACATGGCAATCAGCAGCCTGAATGTAACACAAGCCATGCACAGTCCTTTGAAAATCCTGCCCAAGATATATAAATAGGAGTTATGTATACAAAGAGTATGTGTTCTTCTACCCTTTTTCTACACTGTATGCCTCTGCCTAGACAGCATACATATTGGCACTGCCTGATCTCTCCTACGTAGTATATGTGTCAGCTTTTGGATACCAGCTATGTAAAGTTTTCTGTTTGTCTGTTACTTTTATGTGCAACACCTTTTAACTTAAGGTTATAAAACTATTGCACAGTATATGACAATATTTCTGCCCTTATATGAATGAAGTGTAAGTCAACAACTGCAAATATTGTTAAATGTGCTGTATGAAATATTCCTTCACATCAAATGAAGAAAATTCGTAAAAAAGATTATATTAAAATCCATTATGAGTCTGTCTTAAGTGTGGAGAATTTATTAACATACTTTGATAATTGTCATTATTTTTTGCAGTCTTACAATGTATGCATTTCTTCAGAGATCCTCTTTTTTTAACCATGTATTTGTAACTATGTACTTTTGACGTATCCCTTATTTTTCATGAGAAATTCCATTTCTACCTTTAAAAACGTTAACTACTTTCTACAACTTCTACCACACGGCAGTGAAGCAAGCACTCCCAGCAAAACACCAAACATTTTTTTTTCAGATTATTACTTTAGTGTTAACCTATTCAATCAACAGAGTCATGGAATGCCACAGTATATCTTTATCTCTTGAGTTCTTCATGAAACCCACTCTGTTTAAACCAGACACTGCTGAAACATTGCTGTTTTCCTTACTGAAATTGAAAGTACAGCCTGCTTCTCTAGTCTCATCTTGCAGAGGACTAAAAAGGACCTTTCAACTGTACACATTTTGGCAGAATGTCCAGATTTTTACCTCATACTTTTGGTCTGTTCCTCATAAACTTTGTGTTTTTTTACAAATGACTGAAGATAGAAGTCACTAAATAATGACATACATTTGAGTTTTAGACTTCATATCCTTCATAAAAATGGTAAAACAAATCATGTTATTATAGCAGCGTTCTAAGTTTATAAGAGCTTCAGCATTCTATGCATGCCCCCTGCCTGTGAGCCTGAGAGGTCATGGCACATTCCAATATATCAGTGAGTCTATTTAAGAAATCACACATACAGGAAATACAATCCCATATGTCCTCATGCACACCTTGCATCACCCCTACTAATTCTGCTATGTTTGTTGTGGTACTAGCCTATACCTCCACAATGGTCCTGCACATAATCTGGGTTGCAACCAGTGACACAAAAGTCTCAGGGGGTAGGCAGTAACCATGTCTCCAGATTATACACTTACTCATCCCTCTAAGTGGAACTCTGTGCCCATAGGTGCTAGGGGCAGATTCTGACATGTGTCTTCTAGGGGGCACCAATCCACCCTGACTGATAGTATACCTGTTAACATGTCCTGTGCATGTGTTGTTTTTATCCTGTGTACCCATAGGCATAGAGGATGTTTCCATGGTCTGCATAGTGGATGCTGTGGTCACATTCCCTGTATCATACAAACAGGCACAAATTATACTCCCTGGCTGTGCTTGCTCATTCTCATTATAATTATCAGTGGTTGTAGATTCTCCAGCATTAGGCAGGGCAGGTCCATATTGCTGGTGCCAGATAAAGAATCACCTGTGAATATATCAAAGCACAATATCCTGCACAAATGTGATCCAGCACCAGAAGTACAAATGGAACTGAGGTTTACTAATACTAACATTATAAAAACTAATATTTTAATTGCATACCTTGTGCAGATTGCCATGGAAGGAGAATCCCTGATATTCCTGAACACCATAAATCAGACAGATTAAATGAGGCTTAAGGGTGCAAAAGACTTAAATTAGTCTTACACAGAAGAAAATCTATATACCTGGGGCATCAACAACTGCTCCACCTCTGCTGCATCACCCAGCACCACACTGAGAGAGGCTATGAACCCCTTCGTATCCATGGGTGGTGGTTCAACTGATGGCCCCCAGCTGTTGACCTACCTTCCCATACCATGTATTCTACGGTTACTATGGCAGCATATAAAATGTCAGTGGCCCTGAGGTGTACCATCTCATAACTATGGTTGTAGCCACCAACCACATTCACATCTGCCACCACATCTTCCCAGACATGGTCCTGGTAGGCTGGTCAGCTGCATGCAGGACAAAGAACCTTCCCCTACAGAGATGGTGAGTCTAGAGTAGTACCAGTAGTTTATGTCTGGATTTGTCAAGAGTCTGTAGTGTGCTTCTGTTTCCCCTGTTTTTTTATGTATTGCTCTGTGGATGCAGAAAACATTGGAATTACCATCTCTGTTCCTGAGTAGCCCTGCAAAATCTTTACAACACCAACCTTCCTCTTGCTCAAAAAGCATGTTAATTGCGTGCCTGATAGTTAAATATCTGAGTCCATACTCAGTAATTCGTGTTGGGCACAAAAGTTTACTGAGCAAATGTCCCCCACAAAAACAATACCTATACTATTGCAAATGAAGATGGTGACATGACTGTACTGAAGCTCGATAAGCCCAGCAAGAAAGTGTTAGAGTGCACTCTGTGTAATGGAAGTGTCTCCTATTATGCTTAACTATCCTTCAGCCAAAGAACTGTTGCAAGTCCCCTTCTCAGTACACTTTTCCAAAACACTTATAGGTAGTGTCAGACTTATTTCATATTATGTAAACAATTTCAGTAATATTTAAAAGCAGACATACTTGCCAGATGGACTTGAAAAAAAGTAGCACTTCCCTTGTTCAAGCAGAGTATTACTTTGTTTTAACAATTTCTTTGAGTAAGTGCAGAAGCTGCTGTCCTATATCTTCTCCTTTAGAATGATGAGGCTCTGTGCCTACTATCATGCTTATGGTGCAGGTTCACCTGGCTGGGCGTGGTGATTAGGGCCCAACTCATTACTGATTCTGAATTGCTCATTTTGTGGGATGAGTGCACCTGCATCATGCTCAGTTGTCTTCAATGCTGTGTACATTTCTAGGTCCCTGCAGGCAGCAGTGCACACACACAATCCAGGCCATACCTATGGGCAGGAGGGATTGTAATTCTACATATAACATATGTAAATGCAGTTGTTGAAGTGCCAACCTTTTTAACAGCATACACAGGGATACAGGACTGCTATGTTTCACACATTGAACTGCCATTGTGAACCATAATAATACAATCCTATATTGCTCTAGCCCACCCTCTGTTATACAAATGAGATGCCCATTGATGCCAGCAGCTGTCCAGCAGATGGTACACATGGCGTCTGCTTTTGATGCCAATTTTCTGCCATTTATCCCTGTAATTCTACAAGATGAGACATCATACCCAGAAAAGGAGAGGGTACTGTTCCTTTAGAGCATAGACGTGGTGTGTGGAGGAATCAAAACTCGTTTTTCATCTTCCATAAGGATTACAACTTGACTCTAATGCATAGGGCTATCAAGGGCCTCAGTATAAGACTGAAGCCTGGAATAGTATAGCCCAGGCTGCCACCCGTGCCACTGGCATCCCATGTATGGAGGACCAATGCCATCACCTTTACAGTGACATAAGGCACTGCAATCCGGACCTCCTAGGCTGATGGGAGGCTGAAATTAAACAGCAGGAACCATTTGTACACTGCAAGTAAACTTATGTTAGCTGTACAAATAACCTACTACTGCTTGCCATTTACAGGTATTACCTGGTAATCTTTTTCTCTCCAGAGCCCCTGAAGACGTTGCAGTGAATAGGCAGCTGCACAGGAGGAGATTGGATTACCTAAGAGAGCACCAGGTAAGTATATTTGTTTCATAAAGTACAGCTTGTAATATTAAAAGTAGTACAGGTTCAATTTCATAAAATATGCCTTTCATAAAATCATTGAACTTTTATCGCCCCCTGTTGGTTTGCACAGGTAGATCATCACGTTAATTGTTTGCTTTTCCGAATGCAGGTAACGATGGTTGTGGGTTCAGATCCCACTCAGACTTCTCCAGGCTGACAGCCTTGTTAAAGTGAGAAATATGTTTTGTCCTTCATAAATGTATATTCTGTATAATGTATTCATTTGATATGTGTATATCAGCTTTATTATGTCACTGTATTTCTCCCTACCCATTTGTCACTACACTTTCTATTACGTGTATTTACTTTATTATTTATTTCCATTTATTTTACTGCTATATTCATCAGTATCAGTACTTGCACCCATCACTGAGGCAAGACCTGTGGGCCCCCACATGTGGCAGCAGTAGCAGCAGCAACAGTGCCACCTCCAGGAGAAGGACCCACAATGTCTGGATCCCAGCCTGCCACACTCACTTCAGCATTTACTGCCCTAATTGCACCACGCACTACGGGTAGCACTGCACAGTATTCTGGGGCTCTTGTAGCTGTCAGTAGCAGTGCCAGGGGAGGGGACACTTTTGTCACTCATCAGCAGCTACCAGACATTGTTGGAGAAGGTAATTGATGGAAGATTAGTTACCTGAATTGGCCATATGGAGAATGTCTTCCAGTGATTCACTGAGTTGCTTCCTTGTCCATCACTGTTTCTACCATCTGAGGCAGAGCCCTGTGGTGATGGTACCCAGGTTGGGACATAATCTCCCACAGCATTACAGATGGCAGTGACTGAAGCTATAGAATCCCATCCTGTCCCCCATCCTTGTGTTCTCCTTCCTTTTTTGTTAATGCTTACACCTGTTGTTTGCACAGTTCTCCCCTGACGATTGTCTCCCCCCGATCTGTCTGATGTTTCCCTCACCACTGCATTCCCCCTCCCTCACTGTGTTACCACACACCCTGTCAGTCTTTTCTGTCTTCCCCTACTACCCACCATAGTCATCTTACCTTTCTCTTACCTCATTTACTTCCTCCCTACCCTACCTTCTCTTTATGCATGTTTACCTCTCACCTCAGTCATGTTTATTCCTTAGTTGTTCTCCTTATGCTGTACCTTCTGCTTGCTTCCTCTTTTCTTCTTTCTTATACTCACATTTCTGGTCTTTAATCTGGTCAAAAGGTAGATAAACACACCTCACTTGTACCCACGTAAGGCTTCCAACTCACTTATCTTTCCTGCTCCTACTGTGTGTGTGTGATGGATCAGGAAGAACACCATCAATGCCCACATTACACTGACAAGCACTGCTACTGCTTACTGTACAGCAAGGTGCTTGGCTGCCATATTTCATACCTCCAAGTATTATACCCAGTCAATACACTACTTATGTTGGCCTTTTTTGACACCAGCTGCTCAAATGAGCTGGACATGATTGTGCAGCAGTTGGCACAGATGAAACTGTGTGTGAAAGCAAAGTTTTAAGCTTTTCCATTTAACAGCTAATATTTTAACAACTATGAAGTTGGATACTGACCTTAGAATTCAAATGAGTTATCCTGAGGAATCACTGTATCTTTCAGGCTTTTATTCTGCAAGTATGTGACACGCACTTACTGTATGTTTCCCTGTAAGATTTTGTCTGACTGCTGCTGTAACTCAGCATGCAAAAAAGTGTCTTAATCAATGAAGGTTGTGAGTTCAAGTCCCTGTGAGTTGCATGCTTTAGTCTCTTTTGCTATTTATTTCTGCAATGTGTGAAATGTTTGATACATACTTATTGTGTGTTTCTTTGTAGGTTTTTGTTTGACTGCTGCTGTAGCTCAGCATTGACATGAAGTATATTTAACAGTACAGGTGCTGATTGCTCTGGGTTCAAGTCCCCTGGGGGGAGGTTGCATGTTTTTGTCTTTTTCAATTTGGAGGTGTGTATGACACACAGTTACTGTATTTATCCCTAATATCTTCCCTCTGACAGCTGCTGCCATTCAGCATGCATTTTTTTTCTTTTCATATTTAACACTTATATACAGCAGTATCAAGTCCAGCACCCCTGGTCCATCCAGGACTGTGACAGCACCGCCATCACCACCTCACCACCAGTGGCTACCAAAATATCACCAGCAATATCACAGGCACTGATGTCCCATCTAGCACATTCAACTTCACCCCCAAAGCAGTACTGCTCTTTTTCCCTTGTGTAACTGATGCCCCCTTCTGCATTGTCTTACACATCCCTAATTGTATCACCAACTCTCCTCACAGTCTTGTCTATGTTATCTTTCTGCTTGTTCATAGGTTCATAAGTGTATACTAGGCTAATGGCCCTGGAGCCTTTACAAATCTAGCCCATAGGATTACCCTGACATCGTGCCACCCGACCTTAGTTCCCAGTGCCTCTGTCGAACAGAGTCACTGGCATGATCCCCAGGGTGAATTTTCTATTTCCCATCCACTCATCAAGGTTTCTCTTGAAGAGGGCCAGTGAGGTGCACTGTTTGACATGTATGGGTAGTCTATTCCATAGCAAGAGCAGTCTCTGGGTTATGAACCTGTCCCTCCAGCACATTCTGTTGATTTTGGTAATGAGGTTGAGGTCACTAGAGCTTGTGGTGCGGAGGGATTGGCATTTCTTTAGATGTAGCATTTTTAACAGAGCTGGATCAGACATGGCTTTGTATGTCAAGCAGAAATCACCTCTAAGGAGGTGATATGACACAAAGAACAGCTGGGAGTTTTTTTGAGTCTGTCCATATAGGACAAGTGTTTAAGGCCTAGGATCCTCTTTGTGAGGTACTTTTGCAGCCTCTCCAGTTGTTTGCAGGTGTCTAGTGAGGTACATGCCAAATGGGCATTGTACTCGATGATTGGCCTAATGAGGGAAGAGTAGAGGGAGACAATGACCTCTTTCTTCCTGGATGCAAAACCCTTAATAATGAGATGTGCCACATAGAAGGACTTTCTGATCACAGTGGCAATGTGGTGGTCAAAAGAGAGGCTGCAGTGAACCTGCGTTCCCAGATCTCTTATAACATCTTCTGTGTTCAGTGGACTACCATCAATGTGGTAATTCATGGGAACCAGGTTTTTCCCAAAGGGGGTGATGACACATTTTTTGGCATTGAGCTTAAGGCCATGGTTCTGACAACAGTCATTGGTCTCAGTGAGGCCTTTCTGTAGGATGTCAACGTCACTTGGGGAGTTAGTAATAGCTCCCAACTTGCAATCGTCTGCGAACTTTGTCAGCCAGAGACCCTTCGTGTTGGCCTGGACTTCACAGAAGTAGATACCAAATAGGAGTGGACCCAAGACTGAACCCTGTGGGACTCCACTTGTGACTGGTCGGCAGTCTGAATTGGAGTCCGCTACTTTCACACTGTGGGTTCTATCTGTGAGCCAGTTTGCAGCCCACCTAGTGATATAGGGGTTGATGCCTAGCTTAGTGAGTTTTTCTATGATTCCTGAATGGGGAATGGTATCAAATGCCTTGGCCAGATCAAGGTAGGCTGTATGAACCACCTTGTCTTCATCCACAGCTCTGGTGACTGACTCAAATAAGTCAATCAACTTGAGCAGACATGATCTACCTTTCACAAAACCAAACTGTGTGGGATCCAGAGTTTGGAGATTCCCTATATCCTTGTTTATTAGGTCCATGATGATGCATTCCATAGTTGTGCATATCAGACTCATCAGGCTAATGGGGTGATAGTTCCCAAGGTCTGTAGTCGCTCCTCCTTTGTGGAGAGGGATGACTGTAGCAGTGCGCCATTCGGTAGGGACAAAGCCTGAGGTGAGGCTGTGGTTGAACAGGGTACACAGGCGAGGTACCAGTTCATTCTGTAGTTCATGTAGAACACAGCCAGGGATATTGTCAGGTCCCATGGAAGCTGTATTCTTGACCTTGGACAGTGATGTTTTAACCTGTGCAGCAGTAATACTGGGTTCCTGCCAATCTACTGGTATTGTGATTGGTCCTTTGGGGGGGGTAAAGTTAGCACTAAATCTGTTGGCCAGTATATTGGCAGTATCTGTTGGCTTGATATAGGAGGTACCATTGTGCAGTAGCTCAGAGCAAATGTGGGTATTGCCATGGAGATTCTTAACATAATACTATGTAAAGAATCTCCTACTACCCACTCTGCCCTTCCAGCTTCATCTTAATTCCTGTACTGCCTTTCATAATTTATCTGTATATATATATATATATATATATATATATATATATATATATATATGTACATACACATCATTGGGTCAGAAATAGATCAACACTGATCCATAACGTCTTTCTTTTGCTGCAATGTGCATGTGGGAAGTGAGAGCGAGCCGAGCACCCTTGGGGTTTATGCATGATGGACTAGCACTACTGCTGCTCGTACTTCCTTGTACCTGCACCATACTCCTACATGCTCCTTCTGCAGTCCCTGTTGAGATTATGAGCAGGATAGTTAAAGACTGCTTACCACACAGACTTGCCTGGCACATTCATTGCTAATGAATGTTGAGGCTCATAGCTTGCACACAGTTAGAAGAGGGCTAGCTGCAATCGAGACCGCAGTGTTTCTGAATCCCCAGGTATTTTTCATATTTTTCTTAAGATAAAAAGTAGTAGGTTTTTTTTATATAAAATCTCCACATTTAGATTCCTTTCGGATGACTATTTATTGCTGACTTTAATAATGACTGGACAGCATCTCATTCATATATCTCTTCAATAATAATGTTTTTGCAAATTAGTAGGTTATTTCAGCTCATACATTTTGATTAAACTCAATAATAACAAATTGGGGTAGCTCTAGGTCAAGTCAGCTATAGCTATAGATAATATTATGCAAAACAGTAAATTTAATACTGGGCAAATTAATATAGGAAATGACGGGTCTATATAACCACATCGAATGGTGATAAGTTCGAACTCCATTTGTTCAAACCGAAAAGTTCGAAAGCCCTAAACCGTGAAGTTACTGAACATCGATTTTTTTTCCCAGGAAAAAAATCTATGGGCCGTCTTCAGGGCTTTGCTATTTCCTCCACTGTAATGCAATCTTGGAGTTGGTATATTTAAGTAGGGGGTGTGGTGGGCACAGGCCCTCACCTTGGGGGTGTGGGGGTGAAGGTCCCCACTTCAGTTTGTTTTAAAGTTGTGATTTTTTTTTTCACGGAGCAGCGATTCTGGGAACAAAATTGCTGTTCCATGAGTTCGCTGTTCAGGGTTTTCGGACTTTTAGGTTCGAACAAAGGGCGTTCGAACTTACCACAATTCAATGTGGTGATAAAGACCCAGAAATGACATATGTATTGAAAAACTCAGTGCAACATTTAATCTTTGACAAGTTGTCTTGTCACAAGTAGATCACTACATTTGGATGTAGGTATGTCTATATGTATTTATTTATTTAATTTTGTTAGCCATTTATGTGACATGGACCAAAGAACATTTTCAGCCATTACCTTGGCCATGATATAGTAACAACTTTTGTAAACAACGTTTATGAAACAGATTACCTTCCAAGTTACATTTCAGATAATAAACATTCAGGTTATACTATAACCAACTCTTACAGTTCAGTAACTACTATAGTTGTGCTTTAACATGAATCTTTACACAAATCACCAAATTATGTTCAAGGTTACTTGCATTAATACAGCTCAATAACTACTACAGTTGTGTTCCTTTACTGCCCTTCTTTAGTTCTCATAACATGTGAAAGTGCATGGTCTCAGATTTATTGACTCTGATGGCGCCAAGAAAAAAATTGTGAACCAAAAGATTATAATTTCTTAATATAAAATACAGCTTGTTGGACATGCAGCATCTTTGCATTTTAATAAAATTTCAAAAGTGCACAGGAAAGATAACTTTACTAAGCTGGTTTTGCAGAATAAATAAATAAATCTACCCAGCAGTTTTTGAATAGCTTTGTAGTCATCTTTAAAAATGTTTAATGCTCGATATCATTATATAATCAAAGAGCTTCGGCTAGCAAAGAGAGAAGCCGCTATTCAGCTAAGAATGCAGTCCAGTCTTTTTTCTACGAGACGCAATACGGCTCCATAATGAAAATACTTCAAATGGGAGTTTAAGGTGCTGGGGAGTTGGAGCATAAAGAAGTTATACAAGAATGCATGTCTTGCTTTGTTTTGATTCACTGAAAGACTTTTGAGAAAGCCCTTGGAGGTGTGGATAGGGAGCCATTCATTTGTTTATCATATAGTGCAGACTTCAGTGTTGGAAGGTCAAAAGGTAAAACTTGACTTCAAGTAACACATGGTCTGAGTTCACTTGTTGAAGAGAAGAGAAACACTAAAACTGGTTTTATTAAACTATTTTGATTGCAAACCACTGCGGATACCTTTATCTGTGTCTTTGAGCCTGATGTCATGTATCAAATAGAACAGAAATCATTTTTTTAATTAAGCTGAAGCAATAATTTAGTAAACTGAGGATGTTATAAACAGAGGTGGCTACAGGCAGTACTGATGTTTTTAGTAATTTTTCAGAGGGAGCCGTGGGCACTGTGCCAAGAATGTACTGGAGAAGTAAAGAAATGCTTGTTCAGTTTCATAAAGAACCTCAGTGAAGCTTGAAATGGTATGATAATTCAACATCCAGGCATAAATCTTAAAATGAAAGGAATGTACAGAGCAGATAAGACATCTTCCTAAAACAGCCCTGTCTGACGTCATAGTGAATATTAGGGTAGGTCTGTGACAGCCCTGTCTGAGGTCATAGTGAATATTAAGGTAGGTCTGTGACAGCCCTGTTTGAGGTCATAGTGAATATTAAGGTAAGTCTGTGGAAACTGGCTCAATGATGCCCTCCTTAAGGTCAGGTATGAAATACTTCAGTTGAAGAGCATGTAGGTTATTTGAAAATATTGGACAGATTGGCACTGTCTGGATAACTCTAATGGTCCCTCTACTTTTCCAGGGAGGTAGCGACAGAAAGGAACTGGAGTTCCCTAAAGTATGGGGTTCTCATTCATAAAGCAAACTTTGATTCAGGGGCAGTAAGGGCATTACAGAACACTTGGCAAGTTTTGATCACTGGAAGTAAGGAATAACCAGCCGATGGAGTTAAATGACTCGGTATCTGCTTCTAGATTCTGGAGCCTGCATTTTAGCACACATCCTGTTAAATGTTTTGAAGGACTGAAATAACCATTCTAATATGTTTTTATTAACTCAAGAAACTCATGGCTACAGTCATTTCCTGTAAGTAACTGTACATATTTCTTGTTTTTTTTACAAGTATACAGATTCATTTTTAATCCAGTGATAACAGTAACCTACTGAGGGATCGCAGGTAAATTGATGTCACTATGAAGTAGGAGTAGAGGCATACCTATAGAAGAAGGTTGGAGGTAGACAAGCTGGGAATGGTAGGAATTGTTTAGGCAAGCAGGAAATGAGGCAACAAGGGCACTTCTGAGCTTGATAGGGAAACGGGAGGAGAAGTTCCAAAGCCATGCAGGTCACCCACTTCAAAAACTTTTTACCAAAAGGCAGCTTACAGCTTCCTCATAAAAACAGGAGAGAGAGAGAGAGAGAGTTAATAAGGTATGTAGGCCACATTAGACCTAGAGCATGTGGACCTACAAGGGTAATTGCAGTAGGGGTTAAGAAAGAATACTCTGTTTTTGCACGGTAGTCTACATTTTCCTTCCCAGCAGATGGTAGGAGATATGTTGTATGCTGCAGCAGTGCAGGTAGAAGTGACCTGTGAGGCCGTGGTTGGAAGGTTTGAAGAGGGAGGGCAGTGCTGGACAGCCTGGCCCCAACATCCTTCAGGCAATTATAGTCAACCATTAAACTCAAAGTACTAGCCTTTCTGAAGGATGGAAAGGAAAGATTTGGGGTTCACCAAAAGGCATGATTTCCACTTACAAAATGAGTATTAACTTGGTAAGCCTTAGTGGACAAGGACACTGGCCTCTGGAGGTATGGGGCTACCATTTAAATAGACTGACTACTTAATTGCCTGGTTCTAGTTCTAGTTCTCTTTTCCCTGTCATCTAGCTCACCTCCAATAAATAGTTTGAACATGCATGTTGAAACTCTGAAGACATATTGTAATCCTCTGAGCAGTGGAACTAAAAGTGCAAATGATAGCTAATATATTAAATACAACATTGCATTATCTCATAGTATTCCCCTTTCTCCAAGCTAAAGCAGGCTGAGAGTCAACACACACACACACACACACACACACACACACACACACACACACACACACACTATATATATATATATATATATATATATATATATACACACACACACACACACACACACACATATATATATATATATATATATATATATATATATATATATATATATATATATATAGATATATTTCACATTTGTTAACCAGGTTAGTCCAACTGAGTTTGCAAACAAACCTATTTTCAGTGGAGACCCGAAGGGAAAAGCCCCAGCAAACATAAGTAAAGATAAAGTGACAATATACAAATATAAAATAGCAATCACAATACAAAATAATTGTAAAAAAGAAAAGGTTATTAACTATTTGCATTGCATTGATAGTAAGCAACCTTTTTCAGTGGAGACCCAAGGGGAAAGAGCCACAGCAAACATAAGTAAAGATAAAGATAAACATATAGGACAAAAACTATTAAAAATAACACTGCAAATACAAAATTAATTATAAAAAGAAAAACAAAAGAAAAAATTATGAACATTAAGGGTTGCACTTGTAGCAGTGGTCTAAATATTTACTACATATGAGAGTAAAAACAAAAAGATAATTGTTGTTCAAAAGAAGGACAATGTAGCCATTGACAGGAAGTGGGGGGGGATAAATAGTGTGGAGAATGGGAGGGGGAGAGAAAGGAGGGGGCTATAGTAGAGCTGAGGGGTTAGGAAGTTAATTTAAGCAGAAGTTACTAACAGAGAAAGAAAGTTAGGAGATGCAACAGGTTATACAGTAGGACAGACTAAGACTATGCGTGGTCAAGGCAACGACATAATTTCAAGTTTAGTAGGTGGGATTTTAGTTCCTTTTTAAAACAGGGAAAGGAAAGGCTTGGATCTAATATGGAGAGGGAGTTTGTTCCAATTTAGTGAGACAGAGTGTTTGTAAAGTAGTTTGCCAATATTCCTTTTGGGTTTATAAACTGAGAGAAATATATATATATATATATATATATATATATATATATATATATATATATATACATACATATATATATATATATATATATATATATATATATATATATATATATATATATATATATATATATATATATATATATATATATATATATATATATATATATATAAATAATAATAAAATATATATGTATAAATAACAGGAGCAATCCTCATATTGGGGGTGCTGAGGTAGATTGAAAGTTGCAACATTAAGTTCCATGATTGTCTGTTTTGCTGTTTGAATTCATTTGTCAAAGTGCTAGGTCTTACATTAGCAGGACTTGCACTTCTGTTAGGAAAAGGGAAGCTAGTTTGAAGAGAACGCATAATGTGATCTGGTTTACCTCGCTTAAAATACATGCCTGCAATCACTTCCTTTAAGTAAATGTGTTCAATTTTGATTTCATAAATATTCCCTTACTTATTTTCTATTGACTTTATCACTAAATAACCATCACATCAGGTCTCAACTCTATTAGACTCTATAACTTACCTAAACAAATGAAAATGCTTAACAGAGTAGGGTTTTACAAGCCTGTTGGTAATAGTAATGAACTAATCTTCCCTATCATCCTAATCAATGGGCTACCTTCCCTATCAGTGGCTCATTCAGCTCTTACTTGATTCTGTAGCTCTCTCTCCATCACACAACAGGGTGTAAATTGGAATCAGGGCCTATCCCTCTTCCTCCCTGTTTGCGCCAGTGTACCACAATGGTCAATTTTAGGTCCAGTACTTTTCATTATTTTCACAAACAATCTGCACAAAGCCAGCAAACCTGACACCATAGTACAATATGCTGATGATAACACCATCATCTGCTCAGCCTCAAGTCTTCCACTATTTCAGCAAATAACTCAAGACTAATTCACTTCCAGAAAATAATGACTAAAATCTCATCAGCTTATCCTAAATGCCATGACTTCTCTGCTTAATCTAACAGAAGCATATTGGTGTCAAGCAGGAGTGAAAATCAAACCAGAAGTAGATAAAAATCAGGCAATCCACATCCCGCCCCCATCCCAAACAAAAAAGACCACAGTGAAGAACTTTTCTAAAGCAAACTTCACACTACTCAAGACTGGTGTGGTATCCTTCAAGGCCCCCGAGCCAGTGGAAACCACAATCCAAGCTGTGGAAGCCCTTACAAATGCCTTCTACGAACACCTCCAGGACTGCATGGATCAGGCAATCCCTAATAAAACCAAGACTCTTTCCACCAAGGGCAAACGTCCAGTCTGGTGGACCCCAGCCATAAACAAACTTTACAATAAGAGGAGAAAGCTGTTACATGATAGAGCAAAATCCATAAAAGAGAAGACACCCTTGATCATTATTAGTAAAAAAATACGAGCACTCATAAAATCATCCAAGGCCAACTTTGAGAGAAAAATTACAATAGATTCAAAAGACAATCATAAGGCCTTCTTCAGCTATGTCAGAAACCTGGGTGGAAACTCCCAGATATGTGCAGAATTAGTCCAAAATCATACAAAAATCACTGAACCCACAGACATTGCCAACATACTGGCAGACAGGTTCAGTGTAAACTTCACCCCCCTCTCCCCCCCAAAAGGAGAGATAACTATCCCAGTGGAGTGTAGCCTCCCAGACATCTCAAATGCGCAGGTGAAAGCTGCTCTCTCTAAAGCTAAAAACACAGCATCAATGGGACCGGATGGTGTCCCCAGCTGTGTGCTACACGAACTCAACGAGGAACTAAACCCGCATATAAGGCAGCTGTTTAATCTTAGCCTTACCACAGGATACGTGCCCAAGGAGTGGCGTACGGCAACTGTGGTCCCACTCCACAAAGGCGGTGCCTCTACGGACCCTGATAATTACTGCCCCATAAGCTTAACAAGCCTGGTCTGCAAAGCTATAGAGAGGATCATAATGGAACTCATTAACAAAGACATAGGGGACTTGCAGACATTGGACCCGACCCAGTTTGGCTTTGTCAAGGGCAGATCATGCCTTTTGAACTTGGTCGACTTCTTCGAAACAGTCACCAAGGCCATTGATGAGGGAAAGGCAGTCCATACAGCCTACCTTGACCTTGCAAAAGCTTTCGACACAATACCCCACTCGGGTATTATAGAGAAACTTACCAGCTTAAATGTAAACCCATATGTCACAAGATGGGTTGCAAACTGGCTAAAGGACAGAACCCACAGGGTTAGAGTTGCTGGCGCCATGTCAGACTCCAAGCTGGTCACAAGTGGTATCCCACAGGGCTCAGTTCTTGGCCCCCTGTTGTTCGGCATCTACTTCTCAGAAGTACAGGCAAACATAGGAGGACTATGGCTGACAAAGTTTGCAGATGACTGCAAACTGGGTGCCATAGTGGAAAGTACATCGGACACAGATATCCTTCAGAGGGGTCTCACGGAAACTGATAACTGGTGCCAGAGCCATGGCCTGAAGTTAAATGCAAAAAAATGTATAGTCATACCCTTCGGGAAAAACAAGGTAACCCCAAGCTACCATATAGGTGGCAATCCATTAAGCACAGAAGAGGTTATCAGGGACCTGGGGACCCAGGTTGACAGTGGCCTTTCTTTTGACACTCACATTGCTAAAGTGGTTAGAAAGACCTTCTACATTGCCCACCTGATCATGAAGGGATTCGCATCCAGATCAAGTGAGGTCATTGTTCCCCTGTACTCTTCACTTATCAGACCAATGATCGAGTACAATGCCCCATTCGGGATGTATCTCGCCCGACACCTGCAGCAATTGGAGAAACCCCAAAAGTTCCTCACCAAAAGGATAAAGGGACTCCAAAATATGTCATATGCTGCCAGACTGAAGAAACTCCAGCTCTATTCAGTCGCATACTGCCTGCTCAGAGGTGACCTGTGCCTGACATACAAGGCCATGTCCAACCCAGAATTAATGGACATGCTCCACCTCAAAAAATCCAAATCTACCAGATCCACTAGAGCAAGCGACTTAAACCTTAGCATGGATATAAATAGGACATGCTGGAGGAATAGATTTGTCACCCAGAGACTCCCTATGCTGTGGAATAAAATCCCGGTCCATGTGAGGCAGAGCACCTCGCTGGCTCTGTTCAAGAGAAATCTTGACCGGTGGATGGGAGATTGTAGGTTTACCCTGGGAATCATCTCTGTGTCACTGCTGGACAGAGGCACAACAAACTAATGGGCACAGTATTTTTTAACATAAGGGGTGGCGTAAGCCACAAAACTTTGGGCTAGGCTTATAAATGCCTTAGGGCAGATAGCCTAGTATAAACCTATGACCCTATGAACCTATAAGCAACTGAATGCGCCAAAAAGCAAAAGAAAGAATATAAGGTGAAGGATCAGATGAGAAGGCAAGAAATGTGGAAAATGCATAAATATAGTGGCAAGTATAGAAAACTTCTGTTCATGTTGATCAGGATCGAATGCAGGAATGGTTAAGGAGAGGCAAATTCAAACCATAAGATGAAATGTTAATATTGGCAGCTCAAGATAGTGGCCTACATACACATTGGTTTACAAAGTCCATTGAACATGTGGGAGAAACAGACAAAGGCAGGTTTTGTAAAACAGAATTGGAAGCAGTCGCACACTTTGTTGCTGGTTGTGACATACTAATGGCAGAAGTATTGTATACTGAAATGCATAATAATGTGGCAAGACTGTTGCACTGGGGATTGTGCAAACCTTATAATACTGAAATAGCTGAAAAACATTGGAAACTAGCCACAAAGCATCATAGAAAATGATGAAGTCTACATCACATGGGATCATTCATTACCAACAGTTCAAAAGCAGATGCGAGAAAACCAGATATAGTGGTCTATGAAAATCAGACAAAAGTAGCATTGATCGTTGAAATCGCTGCACCCAGTGACTACAGTGTCATACATACAGAGAGACACAAAGTCATAAAATATCAAGATTTGCAGGCAGAAATGAAAGCAATGTGGAAGAAAGATACCCAGACAGTTAAAATAGTAGTAGGAGCAATGGGTCTTAAAAATAATCTACAATCATATTTAGATATGTTACCAATACATGTAACTCTGTACGAATTGCAAAAAGAGTCATTACTAGGCACATTGCGGGGTGCTGCAAAGAGTACTTCTGGCTGACATCAAAGATTTAAACAATACTAATTTCATGAACTTTAATCATAGGAATGGGGTCCATTCCCATCATGGTATTAGAAACCCAAAAGTTTTGGAGAAATTAAAAAAGGGAGAAACCATAAAAGCAAAATTAGTGCTTTTCACACACAGATCTCTTTCAACAACCTGTACACCCTTTAATATTGCTCCATCAAACACCACCACCACAGAAACTGTAACAAATACCAAGCTACTAGGAGTCATAATAGACAATAACCTAAAATTTGACTTGCATATCACCCAGGCCATCATGAAAACTCACCAAAAACTGATATTCCTCTACCAAAACAAACCCTACCTCACAGACTCATCAAGAGAATTGTTAGCATCATCCTTCCTTCTCCCCTCCCTTCTCTATATATCACCCATATTAACTAACATTCAAGCCATCCTGATAAATAAATTAGTGGCATGCTTTAACAAAATAGTCAAATTTGCTGCTAATGCATCCCACCATAGGTACCACTATGTAACACTAAAGAAGCTCAACTGGCTAGAACCACCTAATCACCTTACATTCACTCATCTTCAAACTGAATACAAAATAATACACAAACCACGCACATGCTCTTCTCTACAAAACATTCTCAAGCACTACTCCCGACCACGTTGCCTTCACTCAGATAATCAGAACCTACTAATATCTTCCAAATTCGCAATACAGCTAGAGACTCGCTATACTCATTCTATGTCACCAGACAGTGGGACTCCCTGTCTATCCGACTAAAACAGACAGCTGTGCATTTAGCTTTAAGCAAAACCTAAAACAGCACCTAGACTCCTCCTGGCTCTGTTCACACTGTAAGTCTTTCTCTGTCGCTCTCAGATCTCTAGCGCTATCACCAAACCCCTAACTCTCTAGCTCTGTTACCTTATCCTGTAAATGTAAATACATCCTATCTATATTAATAACTGTATACTGCTTTTCATCACTTCTATGTAAATGGAACTTGTATATTGGTGTGCTTGTAAATGCAACCTGTTTATTATTGTATAACACTCCTACAGAAATCAAAATGCAATGACCTCTAACTTGATTGTACTACCCTTTGGATGATTCTAAAACCCCATTTCTAACATTAAGAAACTGATTTTTTTTCTCTGTAAATTATTTGTAATTTTTGTGACTCTAGTGGACCTTTTATCCCTAGGCTACCTGAAAATGGGCCTGGGAGCTCAGTTAGACCATCCTGGTAAACTAAAGGCAATAAATAAATAAATAAAATAATGCTGAAGTGAATACAGTTACTACTTACTGAAATATTCTGCACAAAATATAACTAGACAAAGAAGGGCTGAATACTGGAAAAGGACAGTGAAAGGATTTAGATAATAGGCAGGAGATGGGGCAACATGGGGCAATTAGGAGATGTGTCAGCAGTGGGTCAAAATGATAGTGAATACATTGAAAAAATGATTTAAAAATATGACAGCATGGAGAATGAAAAAGCATACCTTTCAACTGCTATGATTTAGGCATAGAACAAGGATTTTTGCCTTCAGATATAGCCTCATTCCTCCTAGATATATTGACTTTCTACATAAAGATATACCTGTTTAAGCATGCATACTTCATTAAATAATCTAATTAACTCTACATAAAGCTGCTGTCCTACTGACAGTGGATAGTGTTTGATTAAGTAACATTTTGATAAAAGATTTCCATTTAAGAAAAAGGCTTTGTTTTTAATGTGTTAAATGTTCGCTATTTTATTAACTAAGACATTGAAGGGTAACCTATGGATGGATGAAGGTTGAATTTTCATGCATCATTTCCCTGAAATTTAACCTGCCAAGCTGGCATTGATACCATTTTTAGGGATAATATCACCCTTCTTTGAGTTGGTGTGACCATGGAATTGGTATATATAAGTTCAGAGATGTGGGAGACGTACTCCCAAATCAGGAGGCACAAGGGGGCTTAACCCCTGCAAAAATACTTGTGTTTTTCCACTGTTTTGGGTGGAATGCAGTTAAGAGATTCCAACCTTTACCTACTCATAGTAGAAGCTCCATTGAATTATTCTTATATGTCTCTGGTGTGCATTATAGAAGCCATTTTACAGGTGATAAATTAATGTGATGTTAGTCATTGAGATACAAAATGAAGAACATAGACTCCAAATAATTCAGCTTGACTTTAACTTTTTCTATGAAAACTAAAATTTCCTTTAGTTTTTCTGTCCAAGTATGTGTATTGCTAAATCATAAAACAAGCTAAAATTTGGTTTGAGTTTTAAAGTATTCATATAGAGAAGAGTATTAGTTATGTGAATGTTGTTAATGTTCTATTACACTGCATAATATGAGAACTCAGGAATTAAAAATAGGATAAAAAAACTGACATTACCATGAAGGTTTATACCACCTGAAATGCATGTTGTGAGACATATTTTAAAGATTGTTGACATTCTTCAAGACAACCTTTTCTTACAATCAGTGCAGACAAATATTCATAGAAAAGTGTTGTGAGATCATGTGCCACTAATATTTGAGACAGCGGGAAAATGAAAACATCATAGAGGTAATCAAACATGTACAAGACCTCAGATGGTGCCTGCACACTGAGCAAAGGACTGCATATAAGCACAAAGATGGAGCAGTAATGTCCCAGAGAGCATTAGACTGCAGTATGCCATGAGTAGTGCCAGGAAAGTACATGATGGACGTCATAGTCTGGCAAGCTAGTCATCGAGCACTCACATGTGCAATGTAGACATGTATAGCAGATGCTGCTTCCTGGTCGGTGCCTCATGTGGGTATGTACAGTACAATGGCAACCCCATTTAGCAGGAAATGGGGAGGAAATGGGTTAGCTAGGAAAAGAAAAGATAACAGCAAGCAGTGGTAAATAAAGAAGGGTAACCATAACACATGAAAGGTAGGAGAGAAAGAAAGGTCAAATTGTAGGCTGGAGAGCCACTTCTGAACATCTTTTATAAGACAATGTGTGGAAGGTACTGAAGGATGCTATGGGATGGACTAAGAGTGAGAAGGGTAGGTAACAGGGACAGTAGTGTGAACATAAAAGGACAGTGAATGGACATACATACAGAGAGTGAACAACTGATGGACAGGGTAAGACAATAAACAAGGAAGGAGGAATGATACATAAGGAAGGAAATACTGAGTGGATTTCTGGCATAGTTGGTTGCCAGTGTGACTGAGCAAGAACCCATCACTTACCTTGGTAGTCAGTGTTATGGGCCAACAACTTCTCTGGAGGATTAGTGGTCAGGGTGCATCAGAAGGTGTTTGCTCCCAATGCAGGCTTCCTGCTGCTGATGTACCTTATGGCAGAAGAATCCTGTCCACTTTCAGGAGACTAATCCCCCCCCCTCATGGGAGGCATAAATAGAGGGTACCAGTGACTCCTTCAGGTTACTTTTATCAGAGGAGCCTTCAATCCCTAACCCCACTGACAGCAGACCTGGTGGCCACTTGTGATTTATCACCAGCTGCAGAGTCTGGCAGAAATGTATGTGGTCTGAGCTGCTCCTCCGTCTTCACTACCTTTACAACAGGACCTGCAGAAGCATGTCAGGACGAGAAAAGATCATCAGACACATATATGAAAATGATGTCAGTGCAGATGAGAACCGGAGTGCCACAACGCACTGACATACCTCACTGTGTGCAGAGGTGTTCTTACCTTCTGCAGCAGCCAACCCTGTTCTGGTGCCACCCCTCTGCAGCTGGAAAATAAAATGTGCATAGTTAAGTATACATGTGCAGTTAAGATAGTAGAAGACAAAGCAAGTAGAAGACAAAGCAAAAGGCACTGAAAAAAAAGCTTACAGTACGTATATGGTTCTATCACCTGAGCCACTGCCTCTAATTGTTGGAGCAGATTGAGGTCGAGCTGCTTCACGTCATTGTAGCAATGCCGACATTGCTCATCAGAATGGGTGATGTCGGTAGTATAACTCAGCATCCATGCTGACTCTTGCCAAGTATACACTTAACTCAACGCACTATGACAATTACCCAGCAGATTCTCCCTAAACTTTTTATCCAGGAAAAATTGTAAAAAATCCTGCATTTTTAGGAATACCAAGATAGAGGCCTGCGTTTGCCATAGCATTCAGTAACTATAGTTTCTCAGTCAGATCCACTCAAGGAGCAAAATTTGAACGTAGACTCATTTGTGCATTACATATCACACAATATAGCCCAACACCTCCCCACTATAACTTGGTCATTATGATGTATTGCAGTGTTATGAGTATGCAAGTGCCATATGCACGAGCATGCAGGTCACATGCTTCATGTTCACTGTAACTTACACACCTCACATGAACATGCATGCATAGCACATTCTGCACTGGCAGTGAGTAAAAGGGAGTTGTGCTAAATGATTTCATTATCATAAGCACAGTTCTAATTGGATCTTTTTAATGCAATATAAAGTGTTGGCACCATTTAATGCAACATGGCTTACAACTATACAACAATGAAACAAAGGACTTTCAGAAAAGCCTCTGTGTATGTTTAACTTCTCAGAGGAAGGTGTCCTGCTTGTAAAAATATTTTTATTTTTATTTATTTATTTAGTTAGTTAGTTACATTTTATTCATCTGTTAATGGGGTAAGCCGACTGGACACAAGTGATCCTTTTCAGGAGCAATGCATGAACATTGTCTGGTTCAGTTGTGTACTGCTGACCACAGGAATCAGCTTTTTAGCAGTTCAGAGCCTTAATTGTCTACACTAACTACCAGGCAAAGTACCTAAGTAACGACAAACCCTATGGTGGGTTTCACTCAGTAAGGCAGATTTAATGGTGTATGTGTAACTGAAAGCCCATGAAATTGGCACAGCATTCTAGTATCTGCCTGTGTTTTTTTTTTGGGGGGGGGGTGGAGTTCAAGTTATGAACACAGAAAACCAGGGGAAAGACATGCCACAGGGGTAGTGGGGTTCCAGGGCCATATACTGAGGTATGGATAAAGTATATAAATGGAGTCTATATTAGAATCGCGAAAGCTGACATTTGCAAATGCATGTTCATCGACGCATGAACATTGATGTACTAAAACAGCGAAGTACGAAAAAAGTGAATTTTAGAATGCCAAATGGATTTTCTTGGCTAGCAGGGTGATCATGGGGATGAGGAAATAAATCCTTTTCCCCACTGTAGTGCAGTCTTGGAGTTGGTATATTTAAGTAGGGGGTGTGGGGGGAATATTTTCACTTTTTTTGTACTTCGCTGTTTTCGTACTTTGACATTTATGTGTTGATGAACTTGTATTCGTGAAAGTCAGCTTTCATGATTCTAATATAGGCCCTATAAATGGAAGGGATTCAGCTGTGGAGACACAGACTGCCAACCCCCCCCCCCCCCCATCACTGGCATCATTCAGGTCATGGACAAAAACGCTTATCAAACTCAAGTCATTGAAAGGCTCATGATGATGGGCTTGCACTGTCCCAATGTCCTACACTCTTCTTACCCATGGATTGCATTTAAGTCCCAGCACCATAAGTGAACAGAGTGGACACTGCCCATGGCTACATCATAACATATCAGCCCATCACTACAGAATGAAGTCCCTGACTCCTCACACCCTGCCAGAGTACACTGTTACTGTTTTTATCTTCCATGACCCAACCCCATATTATAATGTTGCAATAATTTGTCACTCTGTCCCCCTACACACAATCACACACATGTGTAAGTGATGTTGACTGTGCCCTACCCACTATATAACCTGTGTGAGTATGGTGATTTCTGCTCCACAGCATACGCAGTTCATATACTTCCATGCATAGCCTAAGGTGTGATACCATATGCTTCATTTATATGGCGCGGTCTTTGTCATGACTCATAGCTGTGCATTGGGTGCCACCTCTTTGTAAATGTTGTTATATAGTTTATCTGCCTCTGTTTTGGCTGTGGTACTGTTGATTTATGTTTCTCCCTTACTCTTTACCCCTCCACTTCTGCTACTGCTACAACTGCTGTGGAAGACCCTGTGATAATGTTCACCTGCTGCTCTATTTTGTTGCACAGTGCTATGTTGTGTTGCATGGCAAACTCAACAAAGATCTTACTGCATATGTCTGGTCCACATTATAAATTACCATTCTCAGATGTCTAGACATTTTAAGCATGGTTTCAGTAGTAGAAATATATGATCCACTGCATTTTCCATTTCCACATCAGCTGCATTATAAGTCATTTCCAGCATGGTCTTAAGACCTGTGGGATTGGTGGATATTGCTTTGGTTAGGGAAGCAGCAGGTTGTAGATGTACAAATTATTCTCAGGTTTACAGGAAACTTTTCAGAACAGATAAACCAATCCCAAAACTGGAACATCTAAATATAGTTTCCGATTTTGATGATGATGATTATGATGATGACGATGATGATGATGCATACCCTATAATTATTTCTGATTATGTACCTCAAACTTTTCAGCTGGTTTAGAAGCAAATGCATTTGTACATATTTTGAAGATTCAATGTCTCCTATTATAGAATTCAGGAATTAAAATCTTGGTTGGTAAATCTATGCACAGCCTGGGATCGTACTGTTGACAGAACTGCTAAGGATAAATTTGAGGACCATAATGCATGCAAAGCTGCAATAACTGAGATGATTCAGCAAGTGGTAATAGCTATTTGCAAGAAGAAGAATGAAGACATGAATATAAGCATTATTCAAGCTATGTGATTTGATAGTTTAATTATGTAATTGATTGATTACTTGTTTTTTGTATATATTGCAAGTGTTTTATGAGTTTTACTGTTTTACTCTGTAAAGGCTGTTGGCGAGGCTAGAGAAGGAACTGTTCAACGAAATAAATTTTATTGGAAGGTAGAGCTGGGACTCACTGATAGTCTTTGTTGTTTATATATATACATCTTGCTTGCTGTTGTTTTAATATGACAAGTGAGTCCATGTGCTCCTTTCCTAGAATATTTAGAGAGACTGGTATGGAGATGTTTAATCGGAATGGAGAAAATAGCAACCGTTCCAGTAATTTGCCTAATGACACTGGCACAACAATGATAAAGAATGTAGTACCAGAAGCCACAGGAGACTCAGGCTTTGGTATTATAAAGAAATGGGAAAATTCCAGGAAGAGAACTACTACCAATCCTTTTGCTATGGTAGGCAAAAGAACATTATTTCAGATAATCCAGATGTACAGGATTTGTGTTCTAAACTTGAAAGATTGATTTTAAAGAAACATCTACTTTCTACAATATTGGCAGTCTTGAAAGATATATTGAACTGGATATAACACCTAGAGGGTTAAGGTCTATTAAGAATCCATCAACACCATTTGACCTTACTAATGAAGTAGAAGTTAAATTTCATGAACGATGGATAGCAGCTGCACATCGGTGCAGTTTAGAATGGGTGTCAATTTTAATTGAAAGAGACAATATGAGAAAAGACAAACTTGTAGTTGAAACCAAACAAGTTTGTGAACAACTGGTAAATATTACATCAAATTCTACATTAGAGAATTTCCTCTCAGGTATTAACACCAAATTAAATAGTTATGAAAAGATCTGGTAGAAAGAAAAAATCTAAACTAACTAGAGACATTAGAGACTATGACCACAAGAGGGCGTTTGTATTTCCTAGCTATCAAAGAAACAGGAGAAAGAGTGTCTCTTTTCAAAAAGGAAATCCTGCTTCAGAAAAATATGCCAGTAAGAACTTCCTGTCTGGTGAAAGTGGAGCGTCTTCATGGGAAGAAGATGACAGAGAAACTTTTCCTAGACTGCCAGTTGCAGCAAACCCAGAAGCATTTCATAAAACCTACTCAGAATCGAATGGACATTATACCAATACCAGGAAAAGGGGCTGGAACAATCCAGAACGCCAGAGAGACTCGGGCGATGGACAACATAAGAAAGGTAGATGGACATAACTTACATAGTAATTATGTTGTTAACTTGTCCAGTTATAAACTAGACAAGATAGAAATGTCTGTTTTAGAGAAGGGTTTAAAATTTGTCCCCACATGCTTACGCATAAACTATGAGGTTAAAACTGAATTGTTCCAACTATGCCGAAAAATGCATTTAAAGGAACACTTCTTTAGATTAAATAAAGCAACTGAGTTAGATACTAACTGTGATGTTTTACTTTCATTAGATAGTGAAACAGAAAGTGAAGAAAGTTTTTATTCATGTGCATCGGGTAGTGAAGATGAAAATAATGCTTATGACTTATTAAATACACATATGCTTAAAGATAATAACTATTTTTACCTCCATGTAAAAATTCTAATATAGTGCGTTTTGAATCTCTACTGAATACAATGTTAGAAAAGGAAATAGAGAGCTTTATGAATAAAAAGCATACTTATAATCTAACAAAATTGGAATGGGAAAAGCTGCAACAACTGAGTAAAACTGTAATATAGTCTTTAAACAAGCAGACAAAGGGGGAAAATTAGTTATATTAAATTCTCATGATTATTATAGTATGTGTATGCAACATCTAGATAACAACAATGTATATTGTAAAACTAACATTAATCAGCTATGTCAAGCAGAAAAAGATTTTGAAAAATTATTACAGAAAGGTGTGAGATTACACTATCTAAGTCAAATGGATATAAATAGAAAAATAAATGTAAAGAATAGAAAAATTGCAAAATTCTTTTGCCTACCTAAAATTCATAAAGATCTGAACCGACCACCTGGTCGGCCTATTGTGTCAGCTTTTGGATATTTTACTTACAATCTTTGCACCATGTTACATGAAATATTGATAAAGAAAGTTCTGTTGTTACCTTCTTATATACAAGATTCATATGATTTCCTAAGGAAAATAAAAGATATATATTGGGGTGAAAATATGTACTTTATTACGGTGGATGTAGAGAGTCTCTACACCAATATTTCCCATATTTTGGGCTTGGAAGCTATAAAATTCTTTTTGAATGATAGTCCTAAAACATATTATGTCCTGGAACTGGTAGAATTCTGCTTGAAAAATAATTTTTTTGAATTTAATGGCACTGTTTATAGACAAATACAGGTACTGCTATGGGGGCAGCGTTTGCACCAGCCTATGCTAACCTGTTTATGGGGCTATTTGAAAATGAACACCTTTATAGGTTGCCTTTCTTTCAAAATAATGTTCTAAGGTATTTTAGATTTATTGATGACCTAATTTTCATTTGTCATGGGGATTGGGATACATCAGATAACTTCATTGATGAATTAAATAATAACAGATTTGGTATAAAATTTAGTGACATACAAAAAGGAAATCAGGTTAACTTCTTGGATATTTCGCTTAGGGGCAATAATGGCTTTCCCATATATACTAGTATTCATAGAAAATTTGATGAAATAAGCTGGAAAATGTGGGGAGATAGTTGCCATCCCCCCCATACGTTGTCAGCCATCCCCTATGGGGAATTTTTGAGAATAAAAGACTCAATTCTGATATTGATATGGCCTTTAGGGAGGCCTATAAAGTGGCCGAGATATTCAAAACTAGAGGGTATAACCCAGATGATGTAGAAAATAGCTTGCATAGAGCCTTTAAACAGAGTAAGGGCACTATTAGACAAAATAACTATGAAAGTAGCAATAAATATGGGACTGAACAGGAGAGAATGTTTTTGTTACAAAGTACACTAACTTCTCTACGATTGGTAATAAAATCATTATGGAATATTGGAATTTTATTAAAAAGATATAACATCACTGAAAAATATAAAATTAATGACATCATATAGAAAGGGGAAAAATATACAGGACTTTCTGATACACAGCATTTATAAAAAGCCTTGTACTAATGAATTAAATGTTGTGAAGAATTTGGGAACATTCCCTTGTGGAAAATGTGTTATATGTAAACATGTTGTAAATGAAGTGAATAAAATAAATGGCAAAATTTTTGATACAAAAGGCAAATATACATGTATGAGCAAAGGTGTTGTGTATGTCATATTCTGTGATTGTAACAAATACTATATTGGAGAAACAAAAAGAATGCTAGCAGATAGGATAAAAGAACATATTAGAGATGTTAAAAATAATAAAATTACTAGTCCTATTGCTGAGCATTTTAACTCAGTACACCATGGAAATATTGAGAATATAAAAGTGTCTGTTCTGGAACATGTTCCATTATATTATAATGATGTTGATAGGCAAAAAATATGTTAAGACAAAAGGAATGCATTTTGATTATGAAATTTGGGACTTTGCATCCACATGGAATGAACAGAGAATGTAACTGGCAATGTCTTGTTTAAGACTATGACTTTAAATATATTCAAGCTATGTGATTTGATAGTTTAATTATGTAATTGATTGATTACTTGTTTTTTGTATATATTGCAAGTGTTTTATGAGTTTTACTGTTTTACTCTGTAAAGGCTGTTGGCCGAGGCGCTAGAGAAGGAACTGTTCAACGAAATAAATTTTATTGGAAGGTAGAGCTGGGACTCACTGATAGTCTTTGTTGTTTATATATAAGCATGGATTAGTTGGAGAATTTGTAGGAGCATGTACAGGGGACGTTGTAATGCTGGATGTTATTGCTGTAAGCTATATCCCATTAAGAAGAAAGACTAGTTGTTTTCCTGATAGGTGGAATCAAAAGCATATTAAATTACTGAAACAGCCATCATAAAAACAGGTAAGGAAAATGTGAATGCCTCCTATAAGCAGTTATTTGTTAGAATAAAGAATGCTTCAGCAAACTGAAAACAAAAATATTTGGAATTGGCCAACAGGCATCCAAGCAGTGAAAATGTCTGTTACCCTTTTGAATATACTTTTTCCAGGTGGAATCAGCCACTCCACCTGGGGTTCATAACCAAAGTAAAAAGTATTGTCACAGTTTATCTGGCCAAATGGAAGCTTAGAATAGCTATTAGTAAGCTAGCTTTGCCCCTTAATAATGGTGAGTTGGCCCTTTCAGATGTCTTTATTTTAGCAGGCAACAGAATAAGCATGTCAGGAAAACTTGACAGTGGGCCAGAGAAAATGTACTAAGAAGGATGGAGCAGCAGAATCTTTCCCTCATTAAAGCTAGTTTACTGTAGGAAGTTCTATGTATGCTTGAACCATGTTTAAACAGATGACCAGTTATTGCAAAATACTTATTCCTTAGAAAGTATTGACAAATACATTTGTTTTGGAGGAGGTAATTATCTAGTCTATGGGGCAATGGAAACAAAGTACAGTAAATTTGTTTAGCAACAGCAACAACTAGCAGAAGTCTGGAGAAGCCTAAGAGGTGGGTACATTTATTGTTGCCATTCTGAAGTCATATTTTGTAAAGACTGGTGAGTTGTACAAGGTGATATTGAATATAAAGGCAGTCTTGTCTAGATTATTTAAAGAGAAATTAGAGCAGACCATGAGTCTTCACTTGTCTCATGTAGTATGAGCAAGAGTATATATTGCCCCTAACTATGCAACCAGATCACCGAACTTCAGGAGTTTTGTATGGAAATGTCCTTAAAGGTACTTTCATACTCCTAAGCAGCTAGCCAGGATGTTTCCTAATGTAAAAAATATCTGTTAGAGATGTTTAAATCCAGGAATGAAGGTGTCCTAGGATCATATTTTCAGGGGACTGTCTTAAGTTAGCATTGTTTAAGGAACACCTAGCAGAGATGGTTGAAGATACTTAAGGAAAAGAGATTAGATCTTAACTTGTACTACCTTGGGTCTGCAACAGCTGATGGATTGGCTAGTTAGTAGTGTAATCTGCAAGACCTCATTGTGACAATATGTGAAAAGGCTATAAAAAGGCAATGGAAACAGTCTTCTATGCCAGCAATAATGTAGGTTAAAGAAATGCCGAAAGAACTGCATTAATTAGAGCAAAGTTAGATAATAGACAGGTTTAGACAACAACACACTGTTAAATGTCTTCCATAACTGACTCTTGAATATATTAATAGAGCAAAGCCATTAGAATTGGGGCCTGGGGCTTTGGCTGAGGAGTTCCAGATGATGGATACATAGGTGGGGATTAATGGCTAAGTACTTGATGAATGTATTCAGCCATGTTAATTGTATGTCAATTTGTGTACTTTGAAATAGCATTATGATACTTCTGACCTATGTTTATTGTTTAGAACTGCAACCATATGCACCTTTGGACAATGCTTATGTGACTGTCATATTGTAAAAAAAATAGCGTTTTTTGAAAATATTGATGCAAACGATCTTGTTTATTTGGCTATCTTTATAGCATGTCTGATCTTTATTAAAAAGGTTAATGAAGTGTGCTTTTACAGAAATAAAAGGTACTTGATACTAAATCATTTTGAACCAAAGTGTTTTTAGACCCATGACCAAATGATTTGGACTCTCGGGTCAAAAGAGGTGCTGAGCTGACAACTGATTACAACTTAGTAATGAGTTGGGCCAGATGGACCGAAAGGTGGCTGAGTAATGCTGGTAAACCTAAATATGTAGTAAGATTTCCCTAAGAATGCCTAGCCAATGCTTATGAGTGGACTACTTCCAATTCATAACTCTGCAAGAGCTTTTCCCATATAACTAGAAAGTCAGGGACATGAAATCAAAATGGACTACATTCAAGACTTCAAACGTAGAGGTAGTGATAAGGAGATTTGGTCAAGTAGTATCCAGTGCTTGTCATAGGAATAATACCAGGATGCACTAATGGGCAGTAATAGTTGGATGGTCACATTAAATAATCTGTCCTTCAGTGCAATCAGTGCTAGCAGTTCTCAAAAAATGGCCAAGCGTTACTAACAGGCCAGGAGAATAACAGTTACAGCAGTTAATGAATGGAAAGTCTAGGCATGGAAGTAGTTTGGTCATGCCATGGAGAATGACTAGTAGTTGGCCTCAAAGAGGTTCTGACAAACCATCTGATGACTTAAGAGGGGGAGACCTTATTGTATGGCAAAAAGAACCCTCTGAGGAATGCCTGAGTTTGTTGGGAATGTCCTCATCTGAGGAGGAATTGCAAGAAACTGCTAGTGGAATTATATCCAGTTCTGTAGTTGAGGTCTCTGTGGCGATTAAACTGTTCCATTGTGGCAAGGCATTGGAAGTAAATGAGATTTAGCCAAAAGTTCCAGAGGTGGGGAATATTGCTGGGCTTTCAAGACTAAAACAAGAAGGTGGGACAGTCCAATAGAATCACCAAAAATGGAGAGAGGAGTGTTTCAATTAAAGAGGACAGCTGCAGATGCACAGTGCTGTCTTCCTACACACTGTCTAACTGTCTTTTACCTCCTGGTCTGTCAAGCCCCGTTTGACAGTTGTGATCCGACTCCCCATATTCTGCATATTGACTGCACATCCCCATGATGAATGAGTTTTCTCTCATAAGTTGCATCATTCAACATTTATGTCAGCAATGTAATGGCCCTCATGCCTTTGAAAATATAGAGTCTTGCCACTGTGAGGAATTTTCAGGTATACTCTTCAGAGATGGTAGAACTTTCAGGCATACTTTACTTGATGGATACCATTCTGTTGCATGCCAGCATTCTCATGGATTGTTTTCTGAATTGTGTGAAATTGAAAATCATTCCTTCTAGTATATAAGTTGGCAACTGATACCAAAGAGGGCTATAACTGCTTTACAAAAGTTATTTTTGTTAATATTAAACTATAAGTACCATAATGCATATTACTACTTGTCTCTTTGGTCATCAATAAAGTCTCTTGAAGAAAATGAAATAAAAGAACAAAGTTTTCACATCAGCTTATCCCCATAGAAAAGGTCTGTAACACTCAACTTATGATCCTGCACGTTGTCTGTATGGCACCACTAAAAAAAATAAATACATCCCACCATGTCCGTCCTTATGCACTACATGTGGAATTGGCAATGTAGACATTCTCTATATTTTATGGAAATGCAAATTCTCTAGTCAGTTATGGAATTTACTCAGATGAAGAGTTAAACAGTTTGGATATTGGGAAAACCTTTCCTGGGAAATTGCCATTCTGTATATTCCCCAAAGAATGTGAATTCAAAAAATTTGAAAACATGGATATCTGTTTTTGCACACTAGAAATTTTCCATTGCCAAAAACTGGCTTGACCTTAAAGCATTAAATTGGAATAGCTTTAAAGATATGGCAGTAACGTGCATTAGAGCATACAAAATCACATAACAACATAACAAACAAAAATATCTTTTTATTAGACTGCTGGGTAAAGGTTTGGAATGTGATCACTTAAACTCCAGCATGCCTTGCATACATATTTATTACTATTTTGCAGTTCCTAGAAAAACTTATTTTTTGGTTATTAAGGAGTATTTATATCATAACTTTGACTTTATGTACACATAACATTTATGGTAAATGGAGAGGCTAGAATAATCCAAGACTATAAATATAAATGCATCTACATTTGTAAGCAGTTGTATATAGTTCACTTGGTGTGTGTGTGTGTGTGTGTGTGTGTGTGTGTGTGTGTGTGTGTGTGTGTGTGTGTGTGTGTGTGTGTGTGTGTGTGTGTGTGTGTGTGTGTGTGTGCGTATGTGTGTGTTTTCTGTTTCTTCCTTTCTTGTTCTTGTGTTTTTGTAATGTTTTTGTGAAATGCTTGCCTTCTTGCTCAAACCAAGTACCGATATGCCATGAGCTTGTAAATGATACTGCATGTGAAGATTTCTACTTTTTGAACAGAATTCTAAATTCTACATTTCAAAGATATGTTCATGAAAAGAACCTTAAATCTCCTTCACAAATTTAACGAAACCCAAAAGTAATATTGTGTTAAAAATCTTGTCAAAAGGATGACTACAGCATGGCATAAACATGTTAATTTAGTATTATTATTTAAAGATTTATTTGATTTTTAACATGACATATCAAACTATGGGACAGGCTTATTATCAAATGTACTAACATAAGCAAGATGTCACGTGTTACTGAAAAGTATCAAATGAGCAGTTTTCTGCTTTGGAACTTGTATGCAATTGTTTTATGGCTGAACATGGTTCAATATGTAAGGAACTAATAAGTTCATTTTTTAGTTAAGACACTATCAAGATTGCCAGCTCTTTTTCCTGATTTTAGATAGGATGGACACAATTAACATTAATTTCTTTCAGTATAAATTTTTATCTTTATTAACAATCACTTCAAAGTGGTAGGCAAAGATTGTTGTACTGCACATGTTAGGGTAAGGGTATTGCAGAACTGTGTACATTATGTGTATGGGATATGGGGTGGGTGGGTGTGTGTGTGTGTGTGTGCGTGTGTGTTTTGTATGCATCAGTATAACCATATACAGTGCATGACTTCAGTTGTATTGTGAAATGTTTTTAACATTTATTACTTTACACATGAAATAATTGGAATACATGCATTTAGGCAAACGGACGTTGTCCCACATCCTAAATGTCGAAGGCAGTGACCCCAGTTCACAAAAAGTTGAATTTTCAGATGCCAAACCCAGAAATACCACACACTGACCAGGCTAATATTGCCCCCTGTCGACCCATGGTAGTGCTTGTTGTGGTGGTTGTGCAACCGGGAACTTCAAATTCGGCATTTTGCACAACATTCTGAGCGTTCGCGCCTGTGAGTTTCGATATTTAAGTTTGGAGTATGTAATGGTCGGGCATGTTGTCTTTGACCATATCCATGTATTCTGAAATAATTAACAACTATCCAGAGGGTTATGATCAGGTTTCTGCATTTGTGAATTGCTTATCAATAAACGCATATTGAGAGTAAAGTTCATTAGGTAAATTTCTTGACATCATTTCAAGAAAATATAACAAGTGATAACAGTCAGAGAATGTTCATAATCTTCTGTAATATATGAGGTGCTTAAGATACCAAAAACAAAAAAACTTCAGGTTGGGTGGAATCCTAGCAGAATTAGGTCTGTAACAGCTTTCTGATGCAGTTTCTTGGTGTGTGGTAACTGTATCATAGTGTGACACTTGATTTCTCTTAGAATAACTAGGTTTAAATAAAAGAATCTAGAGTCAATAACCTTGTTTTTGCTAGCCTCTTACACATGGACCTGACTATAATATTGTGTTTGCTGCATTTTCAGAATTTAATCAGAGCACTGTATATATTACAAAAATAATAATAATAGCATAGAGTGAAGTAATTGTTCTCTTTCCTAGTTTAATTTGTCATTATTATAATCATACTGAGCCATTATTTTTTCAGATAAACAAGATAATATAGGTTGTCAACTTCATTTCAGTAAGAGATTCCATTAAAAAAAATACTTTATATTTAATATATCTTTCATGGACCTGACCACGGGAGGACAACACGATTGGACCAAGAACATTAATAGCACACAGTGAAATAATTATTTTTGTCCCCATTTCAATTTTCATTGTCCACATCACACTGAATCAATATTTTTATGTGTTATACCAGATATTAAAAACACTATTCACTTTGGTAAGAGACATTTTTCATGAAAAAAGTAGTCAACATTACCATGTAGTTCATATGTAATATGTCTTTTATGAACATGAGTGTGAGAGGACTACATGGGTGGACCATCCTACTGGAAACTAAACTGCCCACAGTTCACTCTGCAGCCTTGGTTGCAGAAGCATTCCAGAGTTCAGCTAGAGATACTGTACACATCAGTATTCAGAATGTGAATCAAGGACTTGTATACTTGTTTCAGCATGTAGCAAAGAATTACATATCTGCCCAGCATGGCATGGACGTTTCAGATGACTCTGCAGGCACTGCACTTCTTGGCAGGCTGTCAGTAGAGCTTGTTGCAATAGACTGCATCAATATGGACATTCATGCACTGATAAAGTCACAGAAGACCATGTATATCAGCAATAACAGATAGTACTGTTATCAACATTCAGGCCATCTACAGTGCAGGCTGATACCCATGTGACAAGACAGTTTTGTCAGACTTTCACGAAGGCAAGGCTTTCACAGAGCCATTTGAAAGATAAGTAAGTGAAGCCACATACGGCTCTGCTGTGAGATTCAAAAGTTTAACCATGTACCATAAACACAGCAGGCATGTGCAATGTATGAAACTGCATATCTATTAACTGGAGACCATTTTCAAATACCCACCTTGTTTTGAAACTTTTCATATGAACATTTTATTTAATATTACTGTTCAAGGAAAAATGTGTGGTACGTGTATACCTGTTGTAATTCTACAATGCGCATCAGAGTATGTTTATACCTGTTGTAATTCTACAATGCACATCAGAGTATGCGTATACCTGTTGTAATTCTAAAATGCACATCAGAGTATGTATATACCTGTTGTAATTCTACAATGCACATCAGAGTATGTGTATACCTGTTGTAATTCTACAATGCACATCAGAGTATGTATATACTTGTTGTCATTCTACAATGCACATCATAGTATGGGTATAACTGCTGTCATTCTACAATGCACATCAGAGTATGCGTATACTGTTGTAATTCTACAATGCACATCAGAGTATGCATATACCTGTTGTCATTCTACAATACACATCACAACTCTCCATACTAGCTTTCAGTTATCGGTTTGTCACCTATTAGCATCTGTACTAGTTTGTAGTATGCCATCTGCACCAGGTTCACGGTTCTTTACCATTAGGAGAACTGGACTAAGCATGTGATGGTATAAACATGTGTAGTTCACAGTTCTATACCATTAAGAGAACTGGACAAAACACCTGATGGTATAAACATGTGTAGTTCACAGTTCTATACCATTAGGAGAACTGGACTAAGCACATGATGGTATAAACATGTGTAGTTCACAGTTCTATACCATTAAGAGAACTGGAATAAGGACATGATGGTATAAACATGCGTAGTTCACAGTTCTATACCATTAGGGGAACTGGACTGAGCACCTGATGGTATAAACATGTGTAGTTCACAGTTCTACACCATTAGGAGAACTAGACTAAGCACCTCATGGTATAAACATGTGTAGTTCACAGTTCTACACCATTAGGAGAACTGGACTATGCATGTGATGGTATAAACATGTGTAGTTCACAGTTCTACATCATTAGAAGAACTGGACTAAGCAAGTGATGGTATAAACATGAGTAGATCACAGTACTACACCATTAGGAGAACTGGACTAAGCACCTCATGGTATAAACACATGTAGTTCATAGTTCTACACCATTAGGAGAATGGGACTAAGCATGTGATGGTATAAACATGTGTAGTTCACAGTTCTACACCATTAGGAGAACTGGACTAAGCACACAATGGCGTAAACATGTGTAGTTCACAGTTCTACACCATTAGGAGAACTGGACCAAACATGTGATGGTATAAACATGTGTAATTTCTCCAAATCTTGCCACAGGTTATCAGGTTTGTGATCCAGTTGCATAAAGTCCTAACTGTTACTTAGATAATGTGGGATCAACTAGCAACCTTGCTGCTGGAAAGCCGATAAGGGAGGATGGGGTTGAGGGACAATTCCCAGCTCATCAGCTGTGGGTAGTCGTAGATGGTCTGGTCGGTTGCGGTGCATCAGCTACTTGTGGAAGAGTTGTACAGCATGCTACACGCTGACACAAAAAGGGGAAGGTGCAGAGGACTACATCTGCACATCAGCCAACAAGGGTAGATTTAGGTCTGACAGCAGAAAATCTGCATATAGTTGCCTGGATGGCTGCCACTCCCACAAATGGCTTTCACCTCATAACAGAGAACAGATGTATACAATTCATCTCAGGAGGCAGATGATGTCAGCATTCATATGATGCTAGAAAAGCAAACAGTAAAAGAGAAGAAAGCTAAATGGGACCAGATTCTGTAAAGTTTTTTCATTTGTGAATGCCGTAAATGCAAACAATTCAGAGTATAAACAATGCACCCATACTGGCATTCACTAATAATAGGACATTTCCCATTCCTCAGTGCACATATATAGCAGTATATGGATTCATTTTATTGAAAGTCATACCATACAACCTGAGCTTCATTGTTTATTTGATTAAAGTGCATCAGCCAATGGACAAAGGCTTTGGAAATTGGAGTCAAAACTGTCTGCAGCAGCATCTGTGAGCTCTTGTCGTTGACCTCAGTCAATCTTAAAAGGGTAAAAGACTCAAATGCTACCTAATGATTAGGCTAAGCCCACAGCATTTGGGAGGTTACAATTACAAGGCTGAGGCTCAGAAGCTAAAAAAGAAGAAATCCAAACTTAAAAATACCACCATTCGGAATGCTAAAGATCAGTAATATTGACTGTTTGACTTTAACCCCTTTCTGAACCCATGTTAGCAACTTGCTGTTGGGTGTAGAGCAGAGGTTGTGTCAGGATTCGTGGATATAGTTAGTATAGTTTATCATGGCATTCCGTGTTTCAGTGGTTTGTTTTGGGGATTGCTATAGCTGAGCTTCCAAACCTCAACTATGTAATAGTAAACCTATTTGGATTTTGTTTATTAGAGTAAAAAGAACAACCGCGAGTTCCAAGATATAGCATATCTTGCTTAGTGTGACTTCTGTAGAAAAATGTTAAAATGCTTTGCACGTCACTTCAAGAAAGATGTAGGAAAAGATGTGTGCCAGTACTTTGCTCAAATGCATGTGGGTGTAGTCAGAGACTTGCTTAAGAACTTTGTACTTTTAGTCAAATTAGTATAGTGTTTTCTGACTTCACACTTGATGCTGTAAAAAAATCTGTTTCCCGTTATAAAATACACGCATATCTAAATTTTATACAATCCCTTTCCCATGAGGTTTTCAGGAAAACATATGTGCAAATGTTTCACATTTTTAAGAAATCTGCAATGCGCAGATTTGTAAGTTTCTAAGTTTGGAATCCTCTTTTGCCCAGAATCTAAGCCGCCAATGTTTCAAATTTCATCTATCTATTTTAAAGCTATGAGTAAACATATTTTATTGCATTTTGTGAGTTCACAACCTTCTAGAATTAATGGATGAAATGTCCATTTCCAAATGCACATGCTCCGGAGGTTCTGGGACTGAATCCTCTCATGAAACAGGTTAGTTTACTTCCATTACTTCCCTGAGATGGACCATGTTACTAGCGCACATATTTCAGTGGTCTGTACCTATAAATGGTGCCAAAACAATGATATTCAATAAATATTTTTTTTCCACAGGAACCAGTTCTTCTTCAGTTTTCTGGAATTGGCTGAAGAAGAATTATGGGACAAGTACATCTAAAGATAAAAAATGTACATGCTCCATAACTACATGTAAAACACAGAAACTGGGATAGCTAAAAGAAAAGGTCTGGTTTCTGAAATCACCACTCAAAATAGCAAGATGAAAAACACTGTCTTCCAATTTTAGACTATTAATTTTAAACCTATTTATATCTGATCTGTAATCAACCTGTAAGATTTGATAAAAATTAATAAGAACATACTGCCTGACAATATTACTAAAATATTCAAAAGTACAGTGCAATTTCAGGTAATTATACAGAACTATATTATAATGTGATGAAAAGATGAAAAAATACTGGAAAGTTGAAACATGGAGATGATTAACATGTCAGCATTTTAGCTCCATCAAAACCATATTAACTAAGGCAATTAGTAGTTTTACTAACAAACAATAATAAATATTACTATACTCTGACAAAGATATACCATTAGGTATGAACCTGATGTATTAAAATATATTCTAATCACATTCTGCTCTGTATGCCTGTGTCAAGTGACAAGGTTTAGTTTATATGCAACCCCATAAGTTTACAATGTAGTTGATGCACAGATGCAATGTAGACTATCTACCAGATCTGCCATTTGTTTACCAGGTTAAGGCTAAGAGCCGAGGCAGAAATCCCCAGCTAGGTTAAAAAATCGAGCTTTAGAAATTAAAAAAAATAGCAAAAATGAAAACAGTAAATTATTGAAGATTGTGACATGAAAGAACAGCACAAAATGGATGAAAAGAGTGGGAAAGAGATGTGTGAAGTTCTCAGGACATGGGACAGCTCTTCAGCATTGGGGGTGGCAGAATATGTGGCATTCTGCAGAAGAAGGGGAGAGCGTCATGTAAGCATATGGGAATTAGTGATGGTGGCGGACTGTTGAGTAAGGTTAGCAGGTTAGAATGGAACAGGGGGAAGAGGATGCAAAAGGAGACTACAGACATAATGGGGTGGGAAAAGATACTGGGGGGAGCCAAAGACAGGAGGCATAGACAGAGGTCATCGGGGAGAAGAGGCAAGTGGGATGGAAGAGAATACGATAAAGGGTGAAACTAGGATATGCAACCACAAAAGGAAAGACAAAATGAAGAAAACCAGTATGGAAGGGCAGAATAAGCAAATAGTGACAACTGATAGCCATGCAAGAACCAATGCCACTGTGAAACAAGAGGGAGGAGGAAAGGGTGGACAGGCACCCAGATGAGAGAAATAGATGACAGAAAAAACACATAACGGTGTAGATGTCTTGCAGGAAGACAACAGGAGGGATGGGACGGGACTAAATGCACTTTACAGAATAGAGAGGTAGACAACAAGCAATGAGACTGTTAAAGGGGCTTGGGGATGGCAGAAAGATTAGAGATAGGAGAGTAGTAGTATGATTCAACAAGTGAAGGAGACAAGAAAGAGTGTGAAGACAAAGAATAAGGTTGGTGTGATTGAAAACTTAGTCATAAAGGGGATTAAGTGGCTTAGTCAGTATGAAAAGAGAGACCAGGTTTCAGTGAAACTAGTCTCATGACTTAAAATGAGTAGTATTTAATGTCAGAGAATGCGACCAAGATGATCGGGGGGGGGGGTAGATGTATATATTAGTGCATTTAGTTACCAATGACTTGTCAGAAGAGGCAATTTAGGTGCTACCAGATACGGTCACAAAGGTGAAAAGGAGATGATGGGGGAGGGGTGGCAGTACCTTTCTGAGAAATCCTACTTTCATTCAGACCTAGCACACTATGTAAGAAAAAAATGAGAAGTATAGTGACCAGCTGCAGCAGTAGGCAAGGGAGAAAGACTTCCGACTGACAGGAAGATAGAGAAATCAGATATATGGGTTTTATGTATACCCGCGGTGGTGGTGCTGTGGTAGCATTGTCGCCTCACAGTAAGATGCCATCCGGTTCAATTCTCAGTACGTCAGGGCTGGTAACTCGGCATGTAAAAATCAACTACCAATCATTAGCGGACCGGAGTTCCATTGTGGCGAACCCTAACCGGGAAAAGCCGAAAGAAACAACATCTTATCTCATAAGGGACAGTAGTGCTTGGTGCTGGGTTACAAAGGTACATGTCAATGAATGTACCAAATCTACAAGAATAGAGTATAGACAAACTATTACAAAAAAGCACAACAACTGACAGGATAAAAACTGGTTTAATGATCAAGTAATTAAAAGATAAGTCCTTTCATTCTCACTATTATAAAACTTCTTCAGATGAAGACATAGTAATATACTTTGGTTTAAATACCATTTATAATAGTGATGTAATTGTCACACCCCCATAAACAACCAATCACAATCAAGTCCCAATTGTCCTTCCACCTCTCAAAAAAACTTCCTTTGTTTTCAAAATATTAGCATTTTTAAAGATGTTTTTCAAGTTTCATCTTTGTTGTGCCTTCAATTTGAGTATGCATGCAATAGAAAGCATGTCATTAATGCCCAGCCAGTGACTTGCACCAAGCCGGAGTTGCCACTATAATCTTAATTTTTCCAATAGTAAGGACCACTGCCCACCCCCCACCCCCAGTCGAGTTTAATGTCCTCTATCACTACAAATTTAAATCTATGAGAAGGCTTACTGTGAAGATGTTTAAAAAGTGCATTAGTTTCTTTCCCTTTTTTACGTCATAATGGTGCTCATACTCAATCCCTCAACTTCCGTTCTGGTTGGTTAAAGACAAAAATAACAAAAGATTTACCTCTAGGATTTACAGGAAGGCTACCTTTTCTAATAACTTCCTACATTATACAAGTGGGGACCCTCATGCACAAAAGAAATCCGTTGTCAAAGGACGATTCATACGTACAGCATGAATGACAACAGATGAGACATTTTGGGATGAATGTACCATCTTGGAAAATATGTTTAAGAAAAGATGTTATCCCACCTTTTTTATCAACATCATTCTAGAAGTAATGAATAAAAGAGAGTAGAAAAACTTTTCACCAATTTTAGGTGTAAAGGCTGCTGAGACCAGGACATATGATCAGCGGACAGAAAACTTTATGGCTTGTGACAGCTATGGTTCTGTGAAAACAAATGCATATTTAACAATGCAGTTGGAACTGATTTGTTACAAAAATTCATTTATCACGATGTACACGGTTGACACTTGGTGGATCAAGTAGATACTTGAAAAAAACTGTTCACTCATCAGTGATGATAGACACTTAGCTGAAATATTGTGAGACAGACCAACAGTGGTGCATAAGAGAGGCAATAACTTTAAAATAATTTCAGCAAAGGAACAGAAGCTGCTAAGAAACCCCTAGAGATGACAAGATGCAGAACATGCAACTTCTGTGAATTTATGCTCATTACAGAAATCATCAACATGAATGGAACTGAGATAAGAATACATGGCAGTTACAATTGTAATACCTCAGGAGTTATTTATGCAGCTAAGTGTAATTTATGCCATGTCCCATGTTTGCTACAGGGACTTCAGGCTGTCACACTATTAAGGTGTTCGGAGTTTGTACAGCATGACAATATATGATTGTGCTTTGAACTGAAATAACAGCTTTTCAGTTTCTAGTTTAGAGCTGATTAGTAACTGCATTTATTTTGTTACCAAACATAACTGACTAAGTAGAAGGGCAATTAGTGCATTTAATGTTTTGATTGTTTTAATTGTAGTTTTATTGAATAATGATCCCACCAAAAATGAGTATTTAAATGTGAGGTTGTTGATGTAAATTTATCTGAAGAAGCGTAGCTAGTACTACACGAAAGCGCTCATCTCTACCTGTAATAAAGTGATTTTGGATTTACATCGTGCCTATTTTTTGGAACCTTGCCATTTAGAAGACGGTCTACATCGTGGTTTTACCTCTTACTGCTGTCATTACTTAATTTATGCCCATGTTTGTACATTGGAAAAATGGAAAGGAAGTTGAGGGATTGAGTATATGAGCACCATTATGACATAAAAAAGGGAAAGTAACTAATGCACTTTTTAAACATTGTCACAGTAATCCCTCACATAGTTTTAACTTTGTAGTGATAGAGGACATTAAAATTGACTGGGGGGGGGGGTGGTTGTGGTCCTCACTATTGGAAAAATGAGAATTATACTGGCAACTTCAGCTCGGTGCAAGTCACTGTGCAGGCATTAAAGACATCCTTTCTATTGCATGTATACTCAAACTGAAGGCACAACAAAGATGAAACTTGATAAACATCTTTAAAAATGCTAATTTGAAAACAAAGGGAGTTCTTTTGAGAGGTGAAAGGACAACAACCCTGGAGGAAGGTATTAACAAAGGGGTGTGCAACAATCATGGAGTACGGTATTAACAAAGGGGTGTGCAACAGTCCTGTAGTAAGGTATTAACAAATGGGTGTGTAACAATCATGGAGTAAGGTATTAACAAAGGGGTATGCAACACCCTGGAGTAAGGTATTAACAAAGGGGTGTGCAACAATCCTGGAGTAAGGTATTAACAAAGGGGTGTGCAACAATCTTGGAGTAAAGTATTAACAAAAGGGCGTGCAACAATCCTAGTGTAAGGTATTAACAAAGGGGTGTGCAACAACCCTGGAGTAAGGTATTAACAAAGGGGTGTGCAACAATCCTGGAGTAAGGTATTAAGAATTTGGTGTGGAACAGTTGGCCACAGAGGAGGTAAAGGATCTGAGGCCGTTGACTACACTTAGACTGTACAACCAGGAGCAGAGTGAGAGGTTGTCCTTCATGTAGGAACATAGGATCATATTCATTCCATTTTTAGGAGGATATATTTAGTGTTGTCAGACTACACTTACACTCTTATTCATTTATACCACAGATCATGCTGAGAACTTATATCTAGACTCACTCTTTCCAGCTGTGCCCCAGAACTCTGTACAGAAAAAATATATTTGTCTCTTTGGAATTACAGTGGCTGTCTATGGAAAAAGGCACACTGTTTGCCTTTGTAACTGAAATGACCCAGAGGCTGGTCTGGTTCAGCACAGACATGATTAATAGTCTTGTCTCCATCCCCCTCTACATATGTCCCTTCAGCCATTCTCTGACCAAAAGAAGTAGCTCATGAGACTTTCATGTTATAAAATACATAACTTTATACACCTCAGCAATAAAGTGCAGCTGTCTGCTCTCTCAGTAAGTGGGCTAAGGTAATGCAAATGAAATCACAGAATATCACAAAGACAGCGCTAAACACAATGGTATGATACTCGAGCTCTGTGGCATAGCAATATAAAGCTCTGATTGCAACCCAGATAACCTGATTTTGACTTGTGTTTAAGGCACTGGAAAAGTCAGGCAAGGGACGGAGGAACTGAGAGATAGATGACAGCTGACCTCAACTGGGGAGACGGAGTGCTAGTGGCTTCTGTCAGTCAAAGGCAATCATGCAAGTAAAACTGCACCAGGCACTGAACATGACAAGTCCAGGGATGTGGGCTTAGCTTGACCAAGATGTTGGTGGTAGCCCTCTGCTGTATAAGTGTGGAAACATAGAAACCTCCTGCTACATCAGCAACTAGGGTATGAGGTTATGGTCTTAAAGTAAAAAATAAATAAATAAAGCCCCAAAATGGCCTCTGCAATTGGCTGTCACCTCATGTGAAATGAACAGCCCAGAAATGTTTCTTGTCCATGGAATGCACATGAACCGACAGATCAAAAAGAAGGCTGAGAGTTGGAAGGTACTGAGGATACAAAAGAGACAGAGAGAGAAGTAAAACACAATGGAAAGAAGCCATAAGCCCTGAACAATCATAAAAAAGCAAATAAAACAGCCTGCACCTGTCCATTTAAATAAATATGCTAACTCTATAGTCAAACAATGTAAGGAAAAGGCAAACACCATCAGCAATGAAAATTGTTACTGCTACCCATATGAAATATTTTCCTGCACCAGACATTAAGCTTTGAGCAGCAACTGCAGTTCAGCTAATACAAGAAATAGCATAAATCTGGCTCCTGACCATGCAGAGCCTCCCAGACTAAACAATTTAATCAAAGAACACATACTGTAAATATATATGCTTTCTAAAAATGAAGACGAAGAAAAAGCATTAGAAACTGTTACTCGCTGTGATGGACTTCAGCATAGCATGATTTATAAAATTAGACTACAACTAGACCATCCGATCGCCACTAGTTTTTTAAAGACATTACATCACTTAGTAATACCACTCTGCCCTCCTCCTTAATCATTGTTGACCTCCTCTACTAGCTGTAACTACATCCTTTTAAAGATCATGTAAAATAGATCACACTTACCCTCAGAAAGTCCAGAGTGGTTTTGAGATAGCTAGAGTTGCGATTTGTCCATTATGAGCTGAAAGAATTAATTTTTCAAAATGGGAGACATTTCCTATGATGTTGTTGAACTCTGCTTTGATTCACTTTTTTTCACAAAGTATATTGATGATGTGAGGTTGGGATTTCCTGCTGATCTACACTTGCAAGGAACAAACACTAATTTTATACTGTGATCCTTTTTAGGTACTCAAAACAATGGCTGCAAATAAAATAAAAAAATAAATAAATAAATAAAATTACAAAGTTGGTAAACAGTCACTCAGAAATGCCTAAAGCTGTGTTCATTAAGTTCTTTCTCAGAGGCTGTTCTAGTTAAACAAGCTTTTACAGCAAGGGCAGAGAAAAACAAAACAAAGGAAAAAATCAGAAAAGGGGATACCCATTTCATCCGTTAAGTGCATATGTACTTTGAAAAGGCGAATGGGTATGTCAGTACAGTATAGTGATAACAACTAAAAATAAAAACTTAACATTTACTCTCATGGGCAGAAGTTGAGATACAACAGCTTTTCCCATTGAGTGCATGCCAAAACAAGCTGCTTACACAAAATATCGCAGCATCAGCCATGACAGTGCAGTACTCTGGTAGTCCATGTTTCACATAAAATTATTTTTACAAATATAAAAAACAAAATACAATTAGTCAAAGCCATTAGCCACCACTGAGTCTCAATAGTGAAAATGAATGCAGATCCTGCATTCATTTTTGCACCGATGCTCCTGATCATTAACCTTTTCACCAGCTTTTTGAGTGGCCCGGTGTTGAAATCCATGTGGAATTTCAAGAAGATGACATCACTGCTTTCCTTATCATTCATGTCATGTCTTTAGGAACTGGAAAATGTAGAGTGGTGCTGAGGGCAAAAAAAAAAAAACATGATCTCTAAATAACAGATGAGTAATAGTACATATCTGGATTGTAGAGTTTGAAATATAATTTATCGTTTAGGTGGTACACTGTGTGTTTATATAATGCTGAAATTTTGAATTTATCAAAACTTTCAGCACTGGGGATGAGAGTGCTTGTGTTTGAAGGTGCAGATTACATCAAGGGATAGGGTAGAGCACAAATATTGTGTGGTGTGTGTTTCATAGGTTCATAGGTGTGTACCAGGCTAATGGCCCTGGGGGCTTTTACAAGCTCAGCCCATAGGATTACTCTGGCATTGTGCCACCTACCTTAGTTCCCAGTGTCTCTGTCAAGTAAAGCCACTGGAGTGATCCCTGGGGTGAATTTTCTATTTCCCATCCACTCATCAAGATTTCTCTTGAAGACAGCCAGTGAGGTGTTCTGCTTGACATGTATGGGAAGTCTATTCCATAGCATGGGTAGTCTCTGAGTTATGAACCTGTCCCTCCAGCATGTTCTGTTGATTGTGGTAATGAGGTTGAAGTCTGGAGCATGTGGTGCGAAGGGATTGGGATTTCTTTAGATGTAGCATTTCTAACACCACTGGGTCAGACATGGCTTTGTAAGTCAAGCAGAGATCACCTCAAAGTAGGCAATATGAGACAGACAATAGTTGGAGTTGTTTAAGTCTGTCCATATAGGACAAATGTTTAAGGCCTAGTATCCTCCTTGGGAGGTACTTTTGCAGCGTCTCCAGTTGTTGCAGGTGTTTAGTGAGGTACATGCCAAATGGGGCATTGTACTCAATGACTGGTCTAATGAGGGAAGAGTAGAGGGAGACAATGACTTCTTTCTTCCTGGATGCAAATCCCTTAGTAATGAAATGTGCCACATAGAAGGACTTTCTGATCACAGTGGCAATGTGGGAGTCAAAAAAGAGGTTGCTCTCAACCTGTGTTCCCAGATCTCCTATAATGCCTTCTGTGTTCAGTGGACTACCATTGATGTGGTAATTCATGGAAACTGGGTTTTTCCCAAAGGGGATGATGACACATTTTTTGGCACTGAGCTTAAGGCCATGATTCTGACACCAGTCATTGGTCTCGATGAGGCCTTTCTGGAGGATGTCAACATCACTCTGGGAGGTAATAATAGCTCCCAACTTGCAATCATCTGTGGACTTTGTCAGCCAGAGTCCCTTCGTGTTGGCCTGGACTTCAAAGAAGCAGATACCAAACAGGAGAGGACCCAGGACAGAACCCTGTGGGACTCCACTCGTGACTGGTTGGCAGTCTGACTTGGAGTCAGCTACTCTCACACTGTGGGTTCTACCTGTGAGCCAGTTTGCAACCCACCTAGTGATACAGGGGTTGATGCCTAGCTTAGTGAGTTTTTCTATGATTCCTGAGTGGGGAATGGTATCAAAGGCCTTGGCCAGATCAGGGTAGGCTGTATAACCACCTTGCCTTCATCCACAGCTCTGGTGATTGACTCAAAGAAGTTGACCAAGTTGGGCAAACATGATCTACTATTCACAAAACAAAACTGTGTGGGATCTAGAGCTTGGAGATTCCCTGTATACTTTTTTTATTAGACCCATGATGATGTGTTCCATAGCTTTGCATATCAGACTCATCAGGCCAATGGGGTGATAGATCTCAGGGTCTGTAGTCACTCCTCCTTTGTGGAGAGGAATGACTGTAGCAGTGCACCATTTCATAGGGACAAAGCCTGAGGTGAGGCTGTGATTGAACAGGGCACACAAGTGAGGTGCCAGTTCATTCTGTAGTTCATGTAGAACACAGCCATGAATGCTGTCAGGTCCCATAGAAGCTGTATTTTTGGCCTTGGACAGTGCTGTTTTTTCACCTGTGCAGCAGTAATACTAGATCCCTGGCAATCTACTGGTATTTTGACTGGTCCCTGGGGGGGTGCAGGGGTGGCCCGTGCTATTGGACTGCCGGACTGCAGCCCCCCAGCTATAAAAAAGAAAGAAAGTAAAATAAAATAATAAAATACAAAGAAAAGAAAATAAAAAAATGATCGCAAGTGGCGGACCTTCGCGCATGCGCACTAGCAGCATTTCCAATATTCAGACTGCTGCTGAGACAGTCTGGAGCATGCGCAGACTGTCTCAGCAGCAGTCCAGATTAAGAAGCATTTAAGTGCAAAGATCCCAGAGGTCTATACAGTTGTAACTGCATAGACTGTCACTGGAAAGGGATCAGACTGCAACACTGACAGGCTGGGAGTCTCGTCAGGGAAGGACATCTCGCGGGCTTGTAGTGCTCCAACAAACAAAGCTGTTAGTGCTGCAACGAACAGACCTGCTGTAGAAGGATTTAGTGCTGCAACAGACCTGGCCCAGGCAGTGTGTGTGTGTGTGTGTGTGTGTGTGTGTGTGTGTGTGTGTGTGTGTGTGTGTGTGTGTGTGTGTGTGTGAAATGCCCCAGGTGCTACATGGTGGTGGGTAGAGAATAAGGCTTGAACCCTGTACGTTGGGCCCAGGTGGCAAGAGCCTGAATTCCCTACCCACCACCATTCGTAAAAATGTTGCAGATTTTTCCATCATACTTCTTCTGTTCCTCATAAAATCTGTGGTTTCTATATTTTTGTGTCCTTGCAAAGCCAGTAGTGCATTGGTGCAGGGGTAGCATTGTTGCCTGACAGCTACATGTTCTCTGGTTTGATTCTTGGCTGGGGTGCCTGCCTTACCTTCTGTGTGGAGTCTGTATGCCCTCCCTGTTTTAGTTTCCTCTAATGTCCTCCCATCTTACAAAGACATGTGTCTGTCTGGAGTGTTTCTCCCTGGGCCTGTGCTAAAAGTTAGCTTTTGTTCCAAGTCAGACTTTCCTGGTTAACAAATGTTAAAAATGACACACATTTGAATATCAGACTTCATATTCTTCAGAAAGTGCATGGTAACACAAAAGCTTTTATTCTAGCAATTTTCTAAGTGTATAAGATGGATATTTGAAATTTGTCCCTATTTTTGGGACTGTATTCCCCCATTATTGGCTTCATCCAGGTTTTGTGCTAAGGTTGAGAGCTATGGTAAGAACTGAATTCACTGAATGTTTGGGGGCTGTATTTACCCATTATTGGCTTTGTTCAGGTGTTTTGTGCTAAGAGGTTGACAGCTGTGCTATGGTGAGAACTGAATTCACTAAATGGTAGCCATTTAAGTTTCCGTCTTCCTCTTTCACAAAACAGCTGATTTGGCATTGTGGTATGTTGCTTTGACTGTTTTGCACAGGGTCCTGGGTTTAAGGCTTGGCAGTGAAATGTATGGTGATAGCACAGCATTTTATTCAAGAAACTTTCCAACATTATACAAGCAATATTTAAAATGTGTCCCTGGTTTTTGGGCTTTTGTCCCCCCACAATAAACTCTGGCTTTTTCCAGATTTCTTTGTGCTGCAAAGTTCAGAGATACAACTGAGTGAGTAGATTTTACAAGGAGCTGAGAGCTGCAGGGGAGCAAAAGTTTAGTGCTGCTTATGCTGAGTCTGCTTGCATTGTTAATAGCACAACAACAAGGCTATGGAGAGGATCATCATGGAGCTCATAAACAAAGACATTGGGGACCTACAGACACTAGATCCTACCCAGTTCGGCTTTGTCAAGGGCAGATCCTACCTTTTGAACCTGGTTGACTTCTTTGAAACAGTCACCAAAGCCATAGATGAAGGGAAGGTAGTCCACACAGCCTATCTGGACCTTGCAAAGGCATTTGACACAATACCCCACTCGGGCATCATAGATAAGCTATCCAGCTTAAATATAAACCCCTATGTCACAAGATGGGTCGCAAACTGGCTCAAAGACAGAACCCACAGAGTGAGAGTTGCTGGAGCCATGTCAGACTCGAAACCGGTCACAAGTGGCGTCCCACAGGGTTCTGTCCTGGGACCACTCTTGTTCGGTATATACTTTTCCGAGGTACAGGCAAACGTGGAAGGACTATGGCTCACCAAGTTCGCAGACGACTGCAAACTGGGTGCCATAATCAACTCTCCAGCTGACACAAACATCCTTCAAAAAGGTCTCACAGAGACAGATAACTGGTGCCAGCACCATGGTTTAAAGCTAAATGCCAAAAAATGTATAGTCATACCCTTTGGCAAAAACAATGTGCCCACAAATTACCACATAGGTGGAAACCCATTAAGTACAGAGAAAGTTATTAGGGACCTGGGGACCCAAGTTGATAGCAATCTCTCCTCTGAAAACCACATTGCCAAAGTGGTTAGAAAGACCTTCTACATAGCCCACCTCATCACGAAGGGTTTCACATCTAGATCAAGGGAGGTAGTCGTGCCCCTTTATTCATCCCTCATCAGGCCCATCATAGAATACAATGCCTCTTTTGGGATGTACCTTACCCGACACCTGCAGCAATTAGAAAGACCCCAAAAGTATCTCACCAAGAGGATCAAGGGTCTCAAACAGATGCCATATGCTGCTCGGTTAAAAAAACTCCAGCTCTACTCAGTTGCATACCGCCTACTTCAAGGTGATCTATGCCTGACATACAAAGCTATGTCAAATCCAGAATTAATGGACATGCTCCACCTTAGTAAATCTAAATCCCTTAGAGCCACACGCTCGAGGGACTTGAACCTCAGCACAGAAATAAATAGAACTTGCTGGAGGGACAGGTTCATAAACCAGAGGCTCCCTTTGCTCTGGAATAGAATTCCAGTTCATGTGAGGCAGAGCACCTCACTGAATCTCTTCAAGAAGAATCTCGATAAGTGGATGGGGGATCATAGGTTTGTCCCAGGGATTACTCCCGTGTCACTATTAGACAGAGGCACAGTAAACTAAACCTTAAAAAGGGCACAGTATACTCAAATCAAGGGGTGGCGTAAGCCAAACAGAATCGGGCTAGGCTTATAATTGCCCCAGGGCAGATAGCCTAGTATGAACCTATGAACCTATGAATTGGGCAGTTTTGTCATTACTGGTGCATGCATTTTGTTTCATTGTTTACTGGAAACATTTTCAAAACAAATTTAAAACACCCTCTAAAAATGCACTGTATTGTTCAAGGAATATAATTCAATACAATCAGGAAGGTGTATGAAAGAGCATGTGTATGTTTTGTGTGCAAGGGGCCTGTGATTTGAAAACAGCCCAAACCTAAAGTTAATCTGCCACTGGCAAAATGTATTTTCTTTGAATGTGGGTTTCAATGCTGTTTCAGTGATTGTGAGTTTTCAAGGGCAGAGGAGTTTTAATGCTAATTCCACATACACTATCGAAAACCAGCAACTGTCAAAGAAACACAAATCCAACCAACACCATACCAGTAATACATTTATTGCGATCTGGTACCTCGGCCTTTCGCCTTCAAAGGATCACAGATACAATGTGCAGTTAACTATTATTTATACAGAGAAAATTAAGTTAATCAGCACTAATAATTCAATTAACTCATTAATTCATTCAATGATCATGTTTTAAAGTGCTCTTGCAGTATTTTCTTTATATCAAAATTTGAAATACAGTTAAAATTAAAATGCCTTCAAGTTAAATATACTTAAACTATAAAGTCCCACATATTTATTTACAAATATATGAAAAATAAACTGATATTGATTGCTATTAAATAATTCATGCTATACTTTTTAAGAGTTTTAATGCTAAGTCTGTTCTCATTGTGAGACTGCATAGTTTTGTTTAGCAGATATGATATCTATTAGTGTTTGTGCTGTAAAATGCAAAATAAAACTTTTAAATGAAGTCCAAATCATCGTAGAAGTAAAGCAGTATGCACATTAGTGTTTATGGTAAATGGGGTGAAATAGCCAAGTAATGGTTCACTGGAATGGCTGTAGGGGGGAAGCTCCATTCGACTATGATTTTGTGAGGGGGGAAGGGCAGCAAACTCAAAGACAGCCCTGGCTGAACTATACCTCTCAACTGTCCAGATTTTTGCAGAATGAATAGATTTTTGCTTCTTATTTTTCGTTTGTTCCTCATAAAATTTGTGGTTTTCTGTCAAATCATTTAGGAATTAAGTCACTAAATAATGACAGACACTGAGTTTCAGACTTCATAACCTTCAGAAAAATGCATGCTAGAGCAAGACCTGCTATTCAATCAACTGTCTCAGTTTATACAAGAGCAATTTTTAGTACTGTTTATATGTTCCCCCCATATATTTGGCCTTGCCCAGATTTCCTGCAATAACAGGGTGAGAGGTACATGTAAATAAAATGCTTTATAGAATTAGGCATATCCAAATCTCTCGACTGTCCCCAGTTTTGGCTCAAAATGTTGCTCTTCCCCTAATAATCCCTCCGCAAAATGGCAATTTTGCAAGAAAACATGGAGGGTTTACAATTAATAAATAACTGTAATAATCAGTTATAGATTACTTTTATTTCAGAAATGCATGTAGATTCTTTTATTTTGTCAGCTGCTCAAGTTAGCAGTACTAATATTAAAAAGTGTCCCTTCTTTGGTGGGTTCCCAGCTGTATTGTGTGGCTATTTTATATTTTTGAATCACATTTTTGGTCCATCTTTCATAAAATTGTGTTTTTTGGCAAATTAGTGCCAAATCATTAAAGACTGAAGTTAGAAAATAATGACAGACATTTCAGTTTCAGATTTCATAATCTTCAGAAAATTCATACTAATACAAGACCTACTATTCTATTATCTTTCTAAGTTTATAA